>NW_027466103.1:3395000-3587500 GCF_046127955.1 Nelusetta ayraudi | reverse complement strand
ACCAGGGAGAGCCGGCCCTCCGTTATCTCCATCCCTTCACCTCTCCCCCGCTCCAGCTGGCTGCACCACCACCAGAAGGATTTCCAGAGCCCGTACATCAAGACTAGCATGCAGGGGGATGTTTACAACTTCCTAGAGAGACCCGCTGGACTCAAATGCTTCCTCTACCACTTCCTTGTGTGAGTACATTATCTGATGACCACTGTGTGTCTGTGCTGGTTTCTACCGTGCCCCCGCCCCCCGAAGGCTTCTTCATGTTCACCTGCAAAAGAAAAAAAAACAAAAAAACATTGACTAATTGAAAGGCCGAAGCAGGAAAAACACTTTTAAAATCAGAAGCTGGTGTGAGGTTTATTTTGTAAAGTCAGTCAGACTGGCACGGCTGCTGTGTGTCAGACGCAGTCCCTGTCTCGTTAATTACATCTAGTGCTGTAACCCCCTGTCCCTCCTGTACCGGGATCTGGTTCCCAGTAACAATAGGAGAGGTGTCTGTAGCCTGCTGGCCGTCTGTGCCTGCTTTACAACACAGAAGCAGGTCAGTGCGTTCTGTCCAACCACACAGAAATTCCCTACCGTGGAGCAGATCAGCAAAGCTCATGCATGAAACATGCCGCCGACCTCTTGGCGCCGCTAACCTGACCTGTCAGAGGACCGCGGTGACCTGCAGTGAGACATAGGGAGCAGCAGGAACCCTCTGTGATTGCAACCCAAAGACTCTGTCTGCTCTGCGCCGGCGGTGTAACGAGCGTGGGAAGATGAGTGCACCGTGCAAAATTTGGACACAGAAAACATTGCACAACGGAAATTAATGTTGCCTTTTAATACAATGATCGCAGGTCACCGAGGGTACCGACTGACACAGATTCCGACAAATTAGGTCACTTAACTTTAATGAAGGTCAGACTGCTTAGTAAAATTCTTCTGATTATAAATAAGCATTCATCTCAAAATGCTAACATCATTGCACAAGTTATTGTTTTCATCTTTAGCTGTTTTTTTTTTAGTTCAGTGAGTCAGTAATTAAGTAAGTAGGCAAAGCAACTGTTCAGCTTGTTCATGTCTAAATGTCATTGGTCTCTCTCCTTTTGAGCTTTGTTGTTTTGGATTTTGTCTGATAAACACAATTAGTTACTGAGTTAGATCTTTTTAAAATGCTGGTGTTTCATCGTGGTGTCATTTTTAATGTCATGGCTGGTGGTAATGTGTGGCTGTGTTAAATATTTTTTTTAATTTTTTTTTTTACAAGAAATGGTGCCATCTTTCGCTTGCATTATTGACAAGCTACAGGAAACTCTGGGCCGACGAGAAGGTCCTTTTTTCAGTTTGTTCATCACTTGTAGTGATAGTTTGAAGCTTCCCAGCAGGATCTATGGTTCATGTTGTTTCACATACAATGTCCAGTTGTTGCTGTCCTGAAGCCCTTTTCCAGCAATGCATTTCCTTTCTGCTCCTTTTTTGTTTTTAGGACAGCAGAGACTAGTCCACAATTCAAAAGCTAGTCTTGTGTCTTTATGTTAGTGTTGTAGTCAAGACGGAACTAACCGAGGCCAAGACATTATCAAGACTAGAGAGTATCAAGATCGAGACAGGACCAAGACTGTATATATCAAAAAAACAAACAAAATCACAACAAACAGAACAAATGACCAGGGTCTTTTTTTTAATTCAAGTTTGCTTCTACATGAATAAAACAGCAACATTTCTTTTCAGCTGGGTATTTTTAATAGTTTTCTTTTACATTCTGCTGCTTTGACAGCTATTTTGAACAATTAAAAAAAATTGCTTCATTAAATTTAAAAATAAATTAATGAAGAATATGCGTCACTCTGGGTGTCACCAACAGAGTGAAACAAACATTCACAAACATTATCATTGCAGTGTTGGATGAGTCTCCACCCACTCAGAGACTAGACCCAGTAAAGATGCCTCAGAGTCTGAGATGAAACCGAGACCCTTAAAAAGTTGTCACCATCCCAATTTCAAGGACTACAACACTACTTTGTGTGGATGTTTCACTTCGTGGATCAGCACCAGTGGATGTATACCAAGGCAGCGAGCCAAGCAGCCGATTAGTCGCTTCTAGCGTTCCCTTAAAAAGGCAACAGTAACGACTGTTAGCATACAGCGAAGGGACTGAGCCCAGGACTCAACGTAAAAACAAATATATTCACAGGAGTTGAGACTGACTGGCAGCGTCATACTAGCTGCTGAATGGCCGACGTGACCTCACACTTGAGGGTTATATTTAACCCCCCCATCTTTGTCACGTACGAGATGCGGCCTGACAGCTTGCATATTCAGTCGGATGTTGACAAGATTATTTTGAAATGTCAGTGGTTTGTACAGGGGACTTTTTCTTTTTTTTCTTTTTTTACACGAGGCTAAAAAAAAAAAGAAGCAAAACTATCAGTGCACGTGTGGCTTGGATGTAAGCCCCTCGCATGCTGTCGATGATCACCGTCACGACAGGCCCGACCACACTGACGCTGACTGGCCTGGCTGCCTCACAGGATGCGCAAAAGCACACAGTCTTTGGCTTTGCTTACTGTTTATCTCACTGGACTCGTCTTCCTCCACTTGAGCACTGATATAGGGATGGCGCTTGTAAAAAAAACACAGTTTCACAGCAATCCATTCAAATGCTGAACTCGGTGGATCCACAGAGAAGCATGGAAAAATGTGTTGCAGGCACAGAATGCATTGCATTTGCAATGAAGCAGTTTTTTTTTTTTCCTGTGAGAATCTGCAGGCGATTCAAATTTACATCAGATAAAGACCTAAAAAGGAAACTGAGCGAGTTTGCTTTGCATTTAGGGTTTTTGTTACTTTTTGCAAACAGGATTTTCTTTGCTTTTTTTGGGGGGGGTTAAAATGGGGATAAAATTTGTTGAAAATTGAACTATCAGGTAGTTATCAAGGAGAGGACGCACAACGCAAGTGTGCAGCGCATAGGTGTGCGTGCCAACGACTGAGTCGACGTCCCTCCGAAGAAGAACAGCATGTGGAGAGTAGGCCCCAAAACAGTCTTATGCAACGGTATGCAACCTGGCGCTAACCATCACGTTCGGGCTGCTCCCTCCCTTTGAGTCCTTTACATAACCAGCATCGGATCCAAATGCCCTTCTCAAACTGCAAGCAGATTACTGGCATGCCTGTCATCCACCAAGTGTAAGACTTCCCTTTCTTCCAGCTGGTCAAGACGGCCTAAGCAAACACGTGTTTCCTGTGTCACTAATAGTGATGTCACAGCTGTCGCAGTAAGTTTTGACGGACAGCTTTAGTCACACAGTCGCAGGTTTACCTTCCAACTGACAAGTTTAGGCTACCGCTATTCTGATGTTTTTTTTTTTTTGTTGCTGTTGATGACGGAAGTTTTCTAGATTCCCTCATTCAGTGAGGTTTCCTCTTACATTTGCACTTACATCTTGCTGAAGCTATTTAACAGTAGTAAATTGATTGCAGTCAGAGCTGTTGGCCATGATGTGGTGCTCCGACTTTTGGTGTCCTAAGCAACCACTATGATGTAGCATAAGTAGTTTTGTTTTTTGTTTTGTTTTGTTATTAGGAATTGTAATCTTGATTTCATCCATCTAAGGATTCTTTTCCCAGAACTTCATTCTTCAATTGTCTAAGTTATCTAGTTCCTCCAAGAACCTCGAGTGTCACTGAGCGAGAGAAATTGTGCAGTGAAACTTTAAGTGAAGTACCTACGTGAAGTGTTGTTGGATTGTAAGGCCCAATCTGCAGTAGCACCTGCAGGACTTTCAGTCCAGTATGTCGATAAAATGTGATTTGAATCGACCATTGCTGTGTGAAATACCTGACCCTGTTAAGATGCTTTTAATTTAATTATCAACTCTTTCTCTAATGATACTACATCCTGTTGCTCCACTGCTTCAGTACTTTGATGATCTTCAGTCTGAAAAACTGCGGCTGCATGGCTGACACAGACCCTACACAGCAGTTAGCTTCGTTACCACTTAGTTGGTTAGTCGCGTGGGCTCCTTTCCATTCATCTATTAGTACAGGCACAAGATGATATCCAAGCCAGGCCAGAATATTTGTGTTTGTGGCAACTGGCTGATGTGGTGTAATCCAGCCTAAGCTCCTCCAGGGGATGGGATAGGGAGTGGTCCGCAGAGAGGGTTAGGGACTGTGTGACTCCGTGGCTGACTCTGCCTGTTAGCACTGGTGTCCGAGGGTAATTTATCTGCAACCATCTTTAAATTTTAATCCCAATCTGTTGTTTACCTGGAGAGAACACTTGTACAAGTTTGCCTGCTGTGCTGCCGGAGTCATTTCCACGTGTCACTGCACAGCGACACCTCTGTGCTTTATCTCACGCACCAGCACTGAGGGCTCGTCAGCTTTCTGCAACCCGCAGTGGTTCTTTCCCTTGTAGCTCATTTCGTGGGGAGTCCTCCGACGATGGGGGCAAAGTTTCCCCGTGACTCACTCGTGCCCCCGTGGCATCTCACTCTTCACGCAAAGCCAAAAGGATCCGTGGCCAGTAATGCTTTGTAAAGCCCCAGCCGTTTGTTTTAATCACATCCTAGGTGGTCACAGGGGCTGCCGCTGCTAAATAAGGTTGGGTAACGCAAGTGAGTGTCCCGCAGAAAACGCATGCACAAACGCACACACGCTAATTTGTTTGGCTCACTATATCTACAAATATATACTATCATGTCTTCTAAGAAGAAGGGTCGAGTCTGCAACCAGCCTTGGTGGTCAGGTTCATCATGAACTTAACATGAGAATCATGTAGAGCGACACATTAGCAAGTTTACTATCAAAGTAAATGTGGATCTTGAAGTACTGGTGTGAGGAGGTATCAGCTCTTGGCCTTGCACCTGGATCCCAGCACTGGGCTGGGCACCTTTACCTAAAGTTTTCCCATCAACCCACCAACAGGGACACGTGAACTGATGCTCACTGGATGATCAGAACAATCAGAAAAGCAGATGAGCGCCCCCTGGAGTCTGGATCTGCTCTAGGCTTCTTCCCACCGGGGGGAGTTTTTCCAGGCCGCTGTCACACTTTGCTGCTCTGGGTCGCCCTGTTGGTTTTCCCTCCGATTGTACAAAGAAGCTTTGAGACGCCTTTGGTTCTGATGTTCTGTACAAATAAATGTTGCTTGACTGGTAGTTAAAAACTAGTACTAGTATTGTCAAAAATATTGATATATCAATATTTTTTCGATACTGAAAATTAAAAACAATAAAATATGACTTCTCTGTAGTTTCGATGTATCGGTACTACATTGAGGCGACGCATGGCCCTGCCAACACACACACAAACACTGCGAGCGCTCCCTCCGCTAGGAAAGGAGGAGATCGCGTCGCAAAGAGAATTCTGTGGGACTTCAGCGCATCGAACATCGTATTGAAAATCAATACTTTTCCAAATATCGTGTCTAAGTCTGAAATCCAGTATCGTGACAACACTACGCTGTACAAATAAAAGTTGCTTGATTGGTAGTTAAAAAAAAAATCTTATCTGCTTTACAGGTTTGTCCCAGGTTTCCCTCTGGGTCTCCGGCTCTCCAAATGTTTAGTGGGACCTCTTTCCCAACTCAGAATGACACATTTGTGTATTTCAAAGGAGAAGAAAGTTGGTGTGGTCATGTGTTGACATTTTCACACTGGAATATAAACTGCATTTCCATGTTTAGCTGCTGATGTCATGCATTCATCCCTCTATCGCTGCGGTGTGTGGATTCCCCCGGATATTGCTCCATGTTGTTATCGCTTAAAAAAACAAAAACAAACAAAGGCAGCAGGCTGATGCACCAGCGACAAACACGCAGATTACACGACCTCACTGCCCTCCACCGCTGCCACGTCATATATACGCTTATCAAACTAAGATGATTGTTGCAGTGGGAAAGATATTGGTTTAACATTGATTTAACAGACCCCTGGTATTCGCACTGACCCCTGTGTCTGCTCGATTTATTTTCTTTGAAGACGAGACTGCAGTGTTACTGCTTTTATTTTTTGTCGTGTTTTTAAAATTTCTACTTAAATTATATTGTCAATATCATATTTTTACAGAATGAATATGTTAAGCAGCAAGATTTTTATTTCAATATATTTGAGTTAACGTGTTCTGTTAATACAATACCGTTCCGATTTCACAAAACAAAGCAAAGAAAAAAAAACATGAGTAAATTACTGTTACTTATATGGTTTCTTGTGCTTTGTTGAACGTGATGTTGAGAGATGGATTTGCTTTAAGCCTCATTTTGAGTTTTGAGTAACACCTCAGAACACAGAGGAGACCAGTGCTATAAAGGAGAGAGACAGAGGGAGAGAGAGAGAGAGCGAGAGAGAGAGAGAGAGAGAGAGAGAGAGAGAGAGAGAGAGAGAGAAACTCCTCCTTGTATTCTGTCCGGGACCAAAACAAAAAGCACCCTCGGTTTAGCCTCTGTGACTCACTCTGACTGTGTGTGTGTGTGTGTGTGGTTTCGTGCATTAATCCCCAGAGACTAAAATCACTGTCCCATCTGGCCGATGTGTCGTGCTCACTGTTCGGGGTCGGGGGGGGGGTTTCCTTTAAGCGTCTTTTCCTTCGTCCACCTCCGTTTGGTCTTCATCTTAATTTTCTACCTCACAGTCAAGAGACGAGCACAGTTAATAAACAATTCACACTGCCCCCCCCCCCACCTCCAACACCAGTAGATTTGGCCCCAATAGTTGATTCGGCCTCCCATGAGGATGTAAATGCCCCCCCAACCCCCAACACCCACCACCCTCCCCCGCGTGAATAACAACAAAAACAACAGATATTTACATAACCCCTTCCAGCATATGGCCTGTAATCCAGCAGGCAGCGCGTTCATAAAGCACCCACGCGCTATGTTTTGAAAGTGAGCTAAAACGTGATGCATGTAAAACTCATGTGGAAGCACTTGAAAGCCTCGTCCCGGGGATTAATTCTGGTTATTTCTGGTGAAAATGCACACAGGGCACTTCTAATCCCGCAGGGTCAGGATGCAGAACCCACCGACAGTCTGCATTGCAAATTTTAGAACCATGTGCTGAGCACCATTCTTATTTATTATTCTTATTTTCATTATCATATTATTATAATGTTTGTTTACATTTTGGGAAAAAGCAAAAGTGTAAAAAAAAGTTCCCTCACCCAATAAAAACAGGTAGTCACAAAGTGTGTGGCAATATTAATGATGGTAAAGATGATATGAATAATGGTAAGTATAATAATTCATAAAAATAATAATAATACAGAACATTTGAAATAATTCTATAGATTTGATGGTGTTTAGATGATGAGTAATCTCTAAATCTGTGTTGTACAGTGCAGGCCCTTACACTTCCACATTTCCCAGTTGATAGAATGTGCAATTAATCTTTTCTTACAAATGTTTTCTATTTTCTTTTCTTAATCAATCTTTTTATTTATTTACTTATTTATTTATTTTTACAAAAGCAGTTTCATATTTGTGGACTTTGTAACGATGAACATTGTAGGTCCGCTGGTTGTTGCTGACCCAGTGGAGAACCGCCCGGCACCATCTCTCCATCCTCCTCCTCCTCTCTCTCCTCTTCTCCCTACCTCCTCCTCCATCTCCTTTCCCTCCTTCCTCCTCATTAAGCTTGACTCAGGTGCGCTTTTGTGCCGCTGGATGTTCAAAGCTGGGAGGCTGTTTCCATAGACTGTGTATATATGGTGACAGATGGAGCGTCTTGTCAGACTGTTTCACTGTTGCTACGAGACGTTGGAAACATCACGTCGGCCGTTTGTGCAGTGCTTCCAGAGACACTTAGAAACCTCGAAACTGCATGATTAAAATAATAATAATAATAATAACTTGATTATAATAACTTTTTTAAACAAACAAACAAAAAAAAACCCTTCAAAATGAAACAGCTGTTTCAAATGGTGGTGGATTGTGAGTGATGGTGCAATGACTGGTGCCCATGTCGGTCTGACTGTGAAATGTTTGCTCTTCACTCAGCTTCCTCATGGTCCTGGTGTGTCTGATCTTCAGTGTCCTGTCCACCATCGAGCAATATGCAGAATTTGCTACCGGAACCCTCTTCTGGATGGTGAGTACAGTACAGGATTAATTTATGTAACTTTATTTTATGTGATGTAATGTATTTTTTTTTTTAAAGTCGACATTTTGAAAAAAAGCAAAACAACACTTGTGTAGTTATGTATTGGGATATCATCATTGGGATAATCATATGCAAAATCATATGCAAAGATCCAACGACCAAATATAGAAGGAAAAAATAAAATAAAATACACCTCTATGTGCCACTGATTATACTCCACTCTACCACTAGAGGGCGCATCACCATGTCTCGGCACCGTTCAACAAATGAAACGATCCCCTTTCAAAACCCCTTTTTTTCTCTCTCAAGCTGTTAAAATCGTCGAGATATTATTTCCTTTCGAGGAAACTGACCGACGGCTACCTTTCTGCCGCACTTAAATTGGTTGCAGTACCCAGATACAGCCACACGATGGAGACAAGAGATCTCGGATAACAACGATCCGTGTCCCGCCCACCATCTCGCGCCTCAAGCTCAAACGTAACAGCTGAGCTGAAAAGGACTAAGCCCTCAACCTATTGCTTCCTGCGCTGCGTTCATCCAGAAACATATGTGCGTGGCGACGGATGCACGGTGGCCTCCTGGGAAATGTTCCAGACGCTCATGCTTTCCATCCGTGCGTGAAGGCACCGATAAACCAGAAAAATCTGGCTCCCTGCTGACTGTCCCCCTCTCGTACTTGGTGGTGGATTGACTTTTTCTTTTCCCCCCTTCCTCTTTCTCTAGTTATTTTTATTTATTTATTTTTTTTTTTTGGAAGGAGGTGGTGGGGAGACCCGTGAAGGCCACTAAGTGATGCAACAAATCCAGGCCTTACAACAGGTTGAGGAAATGAAGGCTGCTGCCACTAGCATGCTGTGAACGATGAATCACACACGCTCTTGCACGTAGGCCTGGCACAAAGGCCATGCTCACACACACACTTGGAGAGACAGCAGTGCACGCAAAACGCACCATCCGCGTGCCACCGAGCAGGTCTCCGAGGCAAACAGAGGACAGAGACGCTGTTCTCTAAACTTTTGGCCAGAGCTGCTGTTCTGGTTATCCATTTATTTTATTTTGGGTTATTTATTTTAACCCCAGGATTAGCTCAAAACTGCCTGTCATCATCATCATCATCATCATCATCATCATTATCATCATCAACTCTTCCTCTTTTTTTTTCTTTTAAAAATCTCTCCTCCATGTTCTTTAGTCTTTATCAAATATTTTCCTACCCAATTTTCTGCAAATAAAACAGCAAGACTCACTGTTATTGAGGTTACAGTGGTCCAACTCTGTTCTTGTGTGTGCTTGGTGTTGGTAATGGGTGGCTTCAGTTCAATATTATAACACACCACAACATAAGATAATACCTTATCTCGTGTTTGCTATCCCCCCCCACACAGGGTGTGTGTGTGTGTGTGTGTGTGTGTGTGTGTGTGTGTGTGTGTGTGTTGGAGGGCATAGTAGGTGGGTGGCACACGATGGTGACAGCAGCAGCAGCTAAACTTTAGTTCAGGGAACACTGGCATCTACGAATCCCTGGCTGCTTGTTCTGGAGGGTCAGGGGGCGGAGCATGGAGTCCTTGAGGATGTTTGGCCTTCAGGGCAGCAGCCAAATTTTAAAACCCAAAAGGACTTAACGCGTAAACTGGATTTTGCCAGAGTTTAGACTAACTGTCAAAGAAGGAAAGTTCTGCTTTGGGTCAAGAATAATCACCAAAGACAAACAAAAAGAGAAATACGCGAACACAAGGTGAAGGCACTGAAGGAGTGCACGATGAGCAAAACTAGAGTTGCTGGTTGAATGACTGTTTCAATAATCTACAAGTAATGCTACAAGTGCAGGAAAATGTTAAGGTTTTTATCGGAGTAAATGAAATCCCTCCTGGATTGTAATCAAACCCGCTCGCTACCTTTACCTGCAGACCTTAAAAATGGATGATGTCATGTAAGTCCATGATCTTCTTTCTATGTGAAATGTAATGCGAATGCATTTGATCAAAAAACATGTATTATAACACACACGTCTGATGGGCTGCAAATTCAGTTCTGCTGTTCTTCACAAAGTCTTCAAACACATTCAATCCGGGGGCGGCTGGTATTAGTGCCCTTTGTGACATCACAAAGGGTTTCTGGTTGTTTGTTTCAGCACACAGTCTCAGAAAAAGGCAATCATACAAAAAGACTGATTTCTTTTCTTTACTGGATTTGATTGATAGACTTTTCTTACATCGGTTCACTTATGGATATCACACACTTTGTGAATGGAACTGACAGGATCAGCTGGGTTATTTTTTGTGTGTGAAATGACCGTCCTTCAAGGGTTGCAGCTCCCCTTTGGTTTGACACACAGACAAATCTCATCACATTTTCATGTGGTGTCGTAACTCCCCAGCAGCTCTCTCACCGCGCCTCATCCGTCCCCGGCCTGATGAGATTACCCACAGGCGGCTGTTTTAGCTAAACGTGCAGTAGCCAGTTTTATGATACAGCGTTCAAAAACACCCCAACATCTGGGTGACCCATTTCATAGAGTTATTATTGTGACTAATCCCTTCAAATTCTCCCAAATCGTGCGCACCTTTGACCGTCAGATATCCCCCAGATGTTTCAATTGTCAGACTCAATGATCTGAGATTAGGAGTTTAGGCAGCGGCGCTGCTGCGATTTAGTGAGTGGTTGTTGGTCACCGTCAAGGTTAGTTAGTCAAGTGGATAAAAAGAAGTAGCTCTGATTGAATTAGTGAGAAATCCTCTTTTCTCAAGCACAACTACCCAAGTAGGATTTTATGCTGATGTAGAACCTGCACCCGCTGGTCTGACACACTGTTAAATATTGTTGGGTTTGCACCTTGAGCAAAGATTTCAGCTCACATAGTGTCGAAAATAATTACACACGTGTGTCTGATGTTAGCGACTGAAGGAGCCTCTTTATGAAATTCACCTCATTAGACTGGAGGGAAAACAAACAAACAAACAAAGCTTTGTATAGAACTGGCAGCATCATGGCAGAGGAGGAAGTGACAACACAGCGCCCCCTGCCTGTGCTGTTCTCCCGCTCCTCGTGTCATGGCGACATGTAGGTGGCCACTTTGCGTCACTATGCACGCATTGAGAATTATACAGAATGCTTTTTCACATATTGGCCCTTTGATGGAAATGTTTTTACCCTCCTTCTTTGGTGTAGAGCACTGTTTTTCAACCACCATGTTGCGGCATACTAGTGCATAGTAAGATAATGTCAGGTGTGCAGTGAAAAAATATCCCATTTCACTTAATTGGTCTCAAAAGATTTATAACGTTCCATTGTGGCGCGACTGTGTTTGAAAAGGAATCTGAGCCAATGTGAGTTTCCTCCCAGGATATCAGCTTTGACTGCGTTGATCAGTGTTGACTTTAAACAGGCCCAGGTTGCACACTTATTGGGTATAATTGAATAAATAAAGAGGCTATATTGTCATTATTCGGCTAAAAAGTGCATTTTATAAGATTTTTGGTTGGTAGTGTGCCATGGGATTTGTTTTCCATGTAAAACTGTGCCATGGCTCATGGCAATGAGGTGGAACCCAGCGCTAATTCACTTTGATTGGTGAAGTGAGAGTTGAGTGAAGGTTTAACGCTCTTTGTCCTCCCGCCCTGCCTCGTTGTCTTCGGCTGATATGACCAGAGAGCTGCAGGGACCCTCAACAACCGTCTCAAAACCCCATTAAGCAAAATTCAGATCATTAAGGAGTAAAAAGTCTTCAAATGAGGACCTCCCCCTACGCCACCTCCCACACCCCTTCTGATATTGACTGACATTCTTGCCAGGCAGACCAGCGTCTGCTTTGACTGGCAGCTCATTGTTTTGGGGCCCGAGCGGTGCCGTGTTATTGCAGCAGGGCTCGCAGTGGTGTTGGGTTTCATACGCAGGGCTGACCGGAGAGCAGCCAGTTCAAGCAATCAGCAAGGTGGCCACCCACACGGCCAGAGGCTCCTTCACTGACAGTACGCTGGCCAAATATTATGCGTGCACGGCGGGCCAGGAAAATGATCCCCCGCCATGCCACATTTTAATTAATTCATACAGGGGCGCCTGCCGACGCAGACAACAGGGAAAGTTTCCCTCCTTCTCTTCCTCCTCAAAGGACACTGGCTACTGTCAATGTTTTTTCTTCATTTCGCTATTTATTATCTCATTTTCTAATTATTATTCTCTTACTCTGAACTGATTTGCTGATGAATGATTGTGCAGCCGAGAAACTGAATTATCTGTCTATCTATCTATCTATCTATCTATCTATCTATCTATCTATCTATCTATCTATCTATCTATCCCTCCATCTATCTATCCATCTATCCCTCCATCTATCTATCCATCTATCTATCTATCTATGACACCCACATTGATTATTTGGTCGTCCTATCGGTTTCGGGGGTCTCCTCCTATAACTTCACTGACTTGACCTTTGACCTGCCCCCAGTGTCAACTGTCATCGGTGGCCCAATCAGCCGCCATCTTTCCACGTGGGCGATCTGGGCTCCTGGCCAACCGCCTCGCAGGCTCAGCCTGTCATTACTCGCTTATATGGGAGTGAATCCGTGGCAACGTGGCCTGGCCCAGTTTGATCTCTGCTTTTCTTCCGTTTTTTTCTTCTTTTTTTTTTTCAAGAAATAATCCCTCATTTTCCTCCTCATGCTCTCACGCTGCTCACGTCTTCATTCCACAGCCCCTGGTGTCCCTCGCAGGCTCTCAATCTCTCATGTTGTGCTCTGTGGCCCTGCAGGAGATCGTGCTGGTGCTGTTCTTCGGCTCTGAGTACGTGGTGCGGCTGTGGTCGGCCGGCTGCCGCAGCAAATATGCAGGCATCAAAGGACGTCTCCGCTTCATCAGGAAGCCCATTTCCATCATAGGTGCACCTGGCTTTTATGTTGTTGTTGTTGTTTTCCCCTCCAAATTATTGCTGTATCTTTCTCTCTCTGCAGCTTTTGTTCACGCTGTCAATTAAAACTCACTGCTTTCAGAACAGCTTTTCATTATTATTATGTTATTATTTTATTTTTTTGGTTATTATTTGTGTGTATTGAGTTGCATTTTTCTCTGCATCCCCCAGATTTGATTGTGGTCATCGCCTCAATCATTGTGCTCGGCGTCGGGTCCAACGGCCAAGTGTTTGCCACATCTGCCATCAGGTATGGCAGCTATTGCCCCTGTGGGCTTTTGCTTCTTGTTTTTTTTTTGGCAGTAAAATAAATAAATAAATAAAAAGGCTCAGTTAGAATGAAAGAGGCAGACAGATGATGGGGCTGATGTCGCGTGTGTCGCAGGGGCATCCGCTTCCTCCAAATCCTGCGCATGCTGCACGTGGATCGACAGGGAGGGACGTGGAGGCTCCTGGGCTCTGTGGTCTTTATTCATCGACAGGTGGGTTCAAAGTAGTGTTGCGTATAGCGCTTTATATTTTTTTTTGTAGAGCGCAACAAATTTGCGTGATCAGCAAAATATTGAGTTGCAGTTAACATATCCCATGTGCCAAGGAAGAATTAGGAAGTAAAGAGATGAAGGAAATTCAAGCACGTTTGTTTAAAAATAAATGATGTGTTGACTTCATAATAAGATTTGAATTATTGCTTTTTCTTTTCCCCCCTCAACAAGTATTTACTGGTGTACCCATTGCTATTTTGGACATTGTGTTAAACAACAAGGGCCACTTATATAATGCTCCCCTCTTAATCCTGAAATCCCTGCTTCTCCAGAAAAGTTGTAATGACCCTTTAAAATGTCTCTGATGACCATTGTACATTTCTGAGACGCAACTGATGAATGATTCCTATTATAGGCTTCCCTCTGTTGTCAGATGACCTCCTTATTGAATGACGTGCTTTGTTTAGTGGAAATGCACCTTTAATCTTAATAGGTTGGCGAGGAAGAAAGGACTGAGCACACGAGGGTGTGCGCTCACTTCACCCGGCCAATATTCACGTTTGCTTGTTCATTGAGGGCCCACAAAAAAAATAAAAGAAATTAAAAAACCAGGAACATTTAGAAAAAAAATAATCTTTAATCCCAGTCATCATAATCCCCACAAAATATTATGTGTAAAACAAATGTGGTAATGTGCTCAGAGGTCAAAGGTCACCTTTCACAATCGCAATCCAGCTGTGTAGCGATGCATTTCTGCTTATTACACTTTCCTGCTCTGAAACTTCCATTTAATTAAAAACATTGGCATTTGGGCCGTGGGAATGTTGTTATTGTGTTTTTTTGCAGCATATTTTTGGGGTAAAGGAACACAGGTAGGTGTGATGAGACAGGTAGGAACAGTCCCATGTCAGAGAGCGTATGTGAGGAATGTCAAGTAACAACATTCGCCATCTGATTCGCACATTTATTTATTTTTTTCCCATGGATGTTTTCCCAAATTCATTCCAAATGGATCCCCCCCCCCACCCCACTGCTTCAGCCGTGGATGCCAGCATATGTTGACTTCTTAAAGTTTGATTTGAAGCATACTTAACACCAAGTTTTAACCAGTAATAAGATGACATACTTCACTGGTATATTTAGTTTATGTATCCATGTTAGAAAGAGCTCATAGAAAATGTTTGGAGAAGAAGGAGGCACTTTTGACTGATATGATTAGAATTTCTCTTGGTCACAACAAAAATGGACCAATCACCGCAGCCAGGTTGTCAGATGTTGTCTTTTGCTTGTTATCCCTCCTCCTCTGCACAGTCAAGTTCACTAATTTCTGGGCGATTTTCCGTGTTTTCCAGGAGCTGATTACCACCCTGTACATTGGCTTCCTCGGCCTCATCTTCTCCTCCTACTTTGTCTACCTGGCGGAAAAGGACGCTGTGGATGAGGAGGGCAAAACAGGTTTCTCCAGCTATGCTGACGCCCTGTGGTGGGGAGTGGTAAGACACTTTTGCTAGTCCTACTATGAAAAACAGACTTTCATGTGGGCTGCGCAGCTCAAAGTAGGAGTTTTTTGACCAAGCAAACCATGGTTGTTACTTGAAGTAGATCATCAAAATGAATTCAGTAAAACTTGAAATGGCCATAATGAGGCCCTTTTAAAGGTTAAATGTGTAGTATTTGGAGATTTTAAAGAAATGGTGACATCAAGTGGTTGCAATTTAGACTGCTGTGCACTTTCACTCCTCTTTCCTCTCCTGAGCTTGCCAGTGAACTACCGTGGACTGCACACATAAACCTGGATACATCGCCCACCTTCGCTGGTTTATTAGAAGACTTCAGCGTTCACCCAATAAATACAAAATGCGTCCACACCAAATTGTCCAGACCAGGCTTCCTTAGAAGAATGGTGGTGCAAGATGGCAGCTAACTGGGAGCGAGACCCTTGCTACATGTATACTGTACTGCGTACTGCGACCACACACTTTTATTAATTAATTTATGGGTATGTTTATTAAGTTTTTACAAATTTAAAAATAATGAATCAAGCTAAAATTTACACACTGGACCTTTAAGCATGGACTTTCTGCAGCTTTCAATATTGTGGCCTTCCCCTCAAATTCATATATTACTCTGAGCACTTTTGAGTTCCCCAACGTCGCATATATACTTGAATCGCTGCATCACGTCTGAAAAAAATCACCTCCTAAGATTCGTATCAACCAGCCTTCACCAGTGATTGGCAGTAACGCGTTAGAAGTAACAGATTACTGTAATCTGATTACTTTTTCAAGTAACGAGTAAAGTAAGGGAGTACATTTGCAAAAACAGTAATTACATTACTGTTACTTTTCCGCAAACTGGCTGCGTTACTCAAACGTGAGACTGTTTCATGACAATATATGAGCGACGCGACGTATTCGCGAAGTGCAGATATACGTAAACAGACAACATGGAGCACAAGAGCGAGCAGGACCGTGCAGCGTTTAATGCTTGGAAGCAGCGACATTACATTGAGTTTGACCCGGTCAAAGATGGTAAAAACATTAGCGTCCACTGTACACTCTGCGTGGGGGGAACTTTTACCTACAGCGAAGAATTCTACCTTAAATCTGAGCAAGCACCTAGCAAACCAGCACAGGAACGTGAAACTCACTGATAAATAAACATATATATATACATATATATATATATATATATATATATATATATATATATGTATATATATATACATATATATATGTATATATATATATATATATATATATGTATATGTATATATATATATATACATATATATATATATATATATATATATATATATATACATATATATATATATATATATATATATATATATATATATATATATATATATATATATATATTATTTCTATGCTGGGATATGCATAAATATAAGTTAACAGAAAGAAAGAAATTAAAATGATTATGAAAATATTGTGGAATGTGCAGAAAATAGGTTTAAATGTTCAACAATTGTCTTCAAGTCGGACTGTTGTATTTAATTAACTTGTTAAATTTTTTCCCTGATACAATTTACATAAAGTTAAGATTGAAAACTAATAAAAAAAAAAAAGTCTTTAAAAGGAACTGTTTCATTTGATTCAATTTAATATGAATACAGAAAGAATAGAATTATAGGATTTATGGTGTGTTCAGTTTGTGCATCATGATTTTGAAAAGTAACTAGTGAAAGTAATTAGTGAAGTAACTAATTACTTTTGAAAACAAGTAATCAGTAAAGTAACTGGATTACTTTCTTGGATAAGTAATTAGTAGTTAGTAACTAATTACAATTTCCAAGTAACTTGACCAACACTGGTCTTCACCGCGAACTCACTAGTGAGGCCGTAGGGAAATGCACCAAACCCAGACAGGTGTGCTGACGCTTCCTGTGCTGCTGTCCGGCCGTTTCTTTTTATTTCCTTCATCTTTTTTTCCCTCCGCCCCTTTCTCCCTCCGAATGCGGTCTCAGGCTCCCAGAGCAGTTAATTAAACATTTGAATTGAACGCGCCGAGTAATGAGAAACCTATGGCAGCCTTGTGCAGGGGATCAGCGCCACACAAAGAGGCGGCAATGAACCATTCACCTCTGGGTCTCTCCGGCTCAAAGCACTTTTTAGAGCAGCCATATAAAGTGTCAGTTCCCTTAATTAAAACTTTAATTGTGGGATTACTACCTTTATGTTGCTGAGGGTTAGTGGGGGTCACGGTGCTCCTCGCCGTCCCTTGGTGAAAGTCCGAGAGCAGCTTTTGTTTTGCACTTGCGCTGTGGACAAAGGCGTCGCTGTGCGGGATTTGCACCTTTTTTGTTTTTGTGAGACTGTGATATTATCCCGCACAATGAGCGCAGGCCAACTTCTGTTTTTTTGTGCGTGTGCGCTTTTTGTGGAGCGCTGATCAAACGCCGCTGAGCTCCGGCCGCCTTTTTCCCCCTGAAATCCTCTGTGTGAGTTCCAGACTGGGATGTGCAGGTGCAGTGCACAGCTAGGGCTTCAAATCTCCTCTCTTCTCCTCCCCTCTCATACTCTTCCCTCCATCCCTCCTTCTCCTGAACTGTCTTCTTTGCCCGGTTGCTGATGACGGATAGTGTAAAATAAAGCTTTTTGACTCCACGGTGGCGCAATAGTTGCCTCACAGTAAGAAGGTCTCCAGGGGCCTTTCTGTGTGGAGTTTGCATGTTCTCCCTGTGTCTGCGTGGGTTCATTCCAGATTCTCCGGCTTCCTCCCACAGTCCAAAAACATGCATGTGAGGTGAATAGGGAACTCTAAATTAACTGTAGCTGAGTGTGCGTGAGTGTGAATGGTTGTTTGTCTCTTTGTGGCCCCGTGATGAACTGACCACTTGTCCAGGGTGTCACCTGCCTTCACCCTATGACAGCTGAGAGAGGCTCTAGCAGACCCCCAAGACCTTGAGTGCAGGAGGAAGACGGTATTGAAAATGGATGGATGGATGGATGGATGGATGGATGGACTGCCATGCTTGTATGCAAACAACTCAAAATTCATCAAAACAGACTCTCACTCACACACACACACGCACACACACATAAACACACATGCACACACATACTTGCACACATTCAGTGGCCCCATCTTTGACCTTTGTTCTGGACTAGAAGAGGTTTTTGCCTCACACTCCCCTGCCTGAACCAGACGAGTGTTTCTGAGTCGACTGTTCCACTCTGATGGTCCGGAGGACATTGTTTAGTCATCGGATTTGTGGACGAGGGATTAAAACCCCTCCAACCCTCTTCCCCACAACCCCCCTCCTCCTCCCAACGTACACCAACCAGCACTTCCCGCCTTTGCTCCTTCTTCATCTCCTTCTTCATCTTTTTTTTCTTTTTCAAAACTCTCCCAAAGCCCTTTTAAGTATCTCACCTTACATCAGCTGCTTTGTGCTTGCGCTCAGCGGCAGCTTATGCCGAGATGCCCCCCCATGGACGAAGCTGGGTAAGCCCAGTGTGCTCTCAATGTGTCACGATTGGCTCGGCTTTCAGAGCGGGTGTACATGCAAATGCGAGAGGTATTTGTTTTCCCCTCCTCATTCTGGCAAATTCCTCCACTCAATGAGGATTAGCTGCCAGGATTCTTATTCCCCTTTGAGCAGGAAGAGCCCTGAATGGCTCCAGTGGAGGGACCAGGGCGGCGTGGCTGATGCACTTCTCTCTCTCTCTCTGTTGTCCTGCTCCTGTGATACACTGCTCTGGTACAGCTCTCACACATGGTTAATGCATCAGCTCTGACTGAAAAATTTGCATTTGATTGCATTTTGTTTGGTGTCAAACTGACAAATTGAACTTTTCGGGGCAAAGAGTTTAAACCAAGGATAGTCAAACGTACGGCCCACGGGCCTGATCAGTATAGGAATGAGTTGCAGTTTTTCAATTAGAGAAACTGCTGTTCTAAATGTGTCCACTGGATGTCGTAATAGCATTTCTGCTACACAAACAAATGGTTAATACCAGGGCTTAGCTAGCCCTGGTATACCGCCACAGAGCTGAAATAGCTCTGCTCCCTCTGTTTAGTTTGGAGATGGCTTTTAAATTTGCTTGGAACCATGGCACTGTTGGACAGCTTTTCGCTGCACACCAGGCATAATGGAATCGGCTCGGTTGGTTCCCTAGCAAAAGTGAATCCAAACGCAATATAAATTTCATTGTATGGTCTTAAGCTCGCCTTCTTTTACTTTTTTTTCATACTTGGGCCTTCGTCTGGGTCAGAATGTTCTTCAGGACCAGAGGGCCCTGATTGAGTACTTTTTCTTTTTAAATATTTATCCATTGCGTATCACTGCCGCTGTCTCACCTGAAGCCTCATTAAGCCCCTTTCCCACTGGCCAAAAAACCCTTTTAAACCGGCTAAGAATGGGCATTTGGTGGCAGTGGGAATGTCTCACTGACTCACGTCAAACAACCCTGCAAGCGACCCGGGTTGAAATGGGAGTTAGTGGGCTTCGCTCTAATTGGCTTGCAGTGGGAAAGGCAGACCCACGTCAACATCACATCTGTTAGCTGCCGCACGTTATAGTCATAATATTGCGCCAGGTGTTTCTCGTAGAGAAACACCTGGCGCAACATGCATGCTGAAGACAGCGGAGATTGTGTTACCCAACCGCGTTGGCCGATGTGAACCTTATTGATTTATAATGCACTACACCAGTCCTTCTGAAAGAGTTGGGCGCACACCCCTTGGGGGGCGCAGTGTGAGACCAGGGGAGGCACGTGTGGACCCGGGGAACACATTTTTTTTTCTTTCTTGACGTAGTAGAATAAAGTGTAATTGGACATCCACTACAATAGATAGTGGCGCTCTTATTGTCAGTGTATGCGGAGGGAGTAGCTATTAGCTCCATGTGTAGGGTTTTTATGCACCGAGCATGCGCACACACAGCATCGAGCAGGAGATATCAAGTGCAGTGAACAAACCCTCATGACAACATGAAGAAATATTTAACGGTGATGAAAAGAAAGGCGGAGAAAGACGGACATAATGAGACTAACGAAAGTCTCCCGAAAGCCAAGACCAGGAAATATGACGTATGAGCGTATGAAGCGCCTGGCTTCACCGACTACGGTTAGAGACGAGGAAAGACGTCTCCTACCGAGTAAATGTGGACTGTGTTTACCCTGTCCAAAAACGTTGGCAGCGGACAGCATGAAGCCAAATAAATTAAGGTGCCACTTACAGACAGTGCACCCCAATCACGCTGAGAAGCCGCTTGAGTTTTTACAGCAAAAACGTGGTGAATATCATCAATAATCCTCCCGCTTTGTGAACTCAACTTCAGTAAACCAGTGACCGCTGACGCAGAGCACTGTTGGTCAAATATAAGGTTTTATATATTGTGCCCCTGAGTTAATGTTGCTGGTCAACTTGAATTCATCATTATTATTTATTGATTTAATCTGATTTGATTTTTCAGATTTAAATAGTTCTATTAGTCAGTCGAAAAATGTTTGTAGTTTGAATAAGCATTTAATTTTATTTTTGAATCTCAGGTAAATTTGTGGACTTTAAATCTTTTCTGTAACAGACTAAAGAACAATGTCAAAGTTATTTGTTGTAAGTTGATCTATATTTATTTTTTATTTATTATTTTATTTTTTCTAAAATGTTGCGATTACTTAACAGATGCTGAAGAGAAGGCAACATAGAAATATACTGGAATGTTGTCTTAGGGTCAAGGATGTACTCAACCGGGTCAACCATATTGAAATGTTTTTTATAATACTGTTTCCTTTTGGGTTCGATTCCGGGCCTGGGACCTTTCTGTGTGGAGTTTGCATGTTCTCCCTGTGTCTGCGTGGGTTCTCTCTGGGTTCTCCAGCTTCCTCCCACAGTCCAAAAACATGTACAATCTTCTTCATTTGCAAATTTAGGACATGTGCACAAATGACATTTAAATATAGATAACTCAGATGGTTCTGGAGATGTTTGAGGTTTTTGAGCATGGTGTACAGTGCCGTGAAAAGGTTTTTGCCCCCTTCCTTATTTCTGTTTTTTTTTGTTGCATATTTCTCACACACAAAGGTTTCAGATCATCAAACCAATTTTAATATCACACAGAGACAACCCAAGGAAATACAAAATGCAGTTTCTAAATGCCGATTTAATTTATTAAGGCACAAAAAAAATCCAAACCTATCTGCCCCTATGTGAAAAAGTAATTGCCCCCCGAACCTAATAACGGGTTGTGCTACCCTTGGCAGCAATAATTGAAATCAAGCGTTCGCAATAATTGGTGATGAGTCTTTCACATCGTTGTGGAGGAATTTTGGCCCACTCTTCTTTGCAGAATTGCTTCAACTCCGCCATATTGGAGGGTTTTCTAGCATCAACTGCCCGTTTAAGGTCACACCACAGCAACTCAATTGGATTTAAATCCAGACTTTGACTTGGCCACTCCAAAACCTTAATTTTTTTTTTTTTGAGCCATTCAGAGGTGGACTTGCTGGTGTGTTTGGGATTGTTGTCCTGCTGCATGATCCAAGAGCGCTTGAGTTTAAGGGCACAACTGATGGCCGGACGTTCTCCTTCAGGATTTTCTGGTAGACGGCAGAATTCATTGTTCCATCAATCACAGCAAGTTGTCCTGGTCATGAGGCAGCAAAGCAGCCCCAGACCATCACACTGCCACCACCAGGCTTCACTGTTGGCATAATGTTCTTTTTATCAAATGCTGTGCCATTTTTACGCCAGATGTAACGGGCCGCACACCTTCCAAAAAGTTCAATTTTTGACTCCTCAGTCCACAGAATGTTTTTCCAAAAGTCTCGAGGATCATCAAGATTTTTTTTTGGCAAATGTGAGACGAGCATTTGTGTTCTTTTTGGACAGCAGTGGTTTTCGCCTGGGAACTCTCCCATGGATGCCTTTTTTGGCCAGTGTCTTTCTTATGGTAGAGTCGTGAACACTGACCTGAACTGAGGCCAGCGAGGCCTGCAGTTCTTTGGATGTTGCTCTAGGTTCTTTTGTGACCTCCTGGACGAGTCGTCGTTGCACTCTTGGAGTAATTTTAGTTGGTCGACCACTCCTGGGAATGTTTGCCACTGTTCCCAGTTTTCTCCATTTGTGGATAATGGCTGTGATACTGGTTCGCCAGAGCCCCAGAGCCTTGGAAATGGCTATGTTACCTTTTCCAGACTGATAGCTTTAAGTCACTTGTTTTCAAATTTTTTCTTGAATTTCTTTGGATCGTGGCATGACGCGTTTGTTTCTTGAGATCTTGTAGCCTGCTTCACTTTGACTGACAGATTCTATTTAAGTGATTTCTTGATTCAACAAATGTGGTGGTAATCAGGTTTGGGTGTGGCCTGTGAAATTGAACTCAGCTTTCCCAAAACTGTAGTTAGTCACAGTTATGGGGGGGATACTTTTTCACCGAGAGCCTGATAGGTTTGTAATTTTTTGTATTTTTTTTTAATTAAATTATCATTTAAAAACTGCACTTTATATTTCCTTGGGTTGTCTCTGTGTGATATTAAAATTGGTTTGATGAACTGAAACCTTTGTGTGTGAGAAATATGCAAAGAAAACAGAAATCAGGAAGGGGGCAAATACTTTTTCATGGCACTGTATATGACTCTAAAGACTGTTCCATAGTCTGATTGTGCATGGACAATCAGCAAATGAGAGATGGAGGTATCTCACTTCAGAATGTATGGTGGTAATGGGAGGAGATACAAGGTTACTTGAGGAAGTGTCTGCATCTGTGTTTAAATTGAATGTTTGAAAGTAAAGCTCCGAGACTCCCCAATCCATCTGCTCGTCTCGTTTATCAAACTTCCACAGTGGTGACCCGATGGTTCCTGGACTTTAACATCACATTGACGTCACAGCTCCCATCATTGCGCCTGCGGTGTATGCGGCTACAGTCTAGTTGCCGGAGTTTTGGCAACATGATCCGGCCCCATGGTTCCAGAATATCGAGGCGCAGTTTCACCTCCACGGAATCACGGCGGATGACCCTAAATATTACCATGTAGTGGCAGCATTGGATTCCTCCACTACTCGCCGTATAATGGGATTTGTGAGGGACCTTCCAGCAGACGGAAAAGAAATGCGCTCAAAGTGCAGCTGTTACGGGTGTTCCAATTGTCAGACGAGGAGGACGGGCTAGCCGTTGTTTCCTCTTCGCTATTGATCACTTGGAGAAGATACACATACATTCGTTCTTATTTTCAACCATTTCCCCCTTCTCACCTGTGGAAGCACAACAGATAACACACATATGAACGTCCTCCATTACGATTCGCTCCACATAAGTCTCACGAGCCACTTGAAAGACTTCCTCTCTAGCGTTATTCCGCGGGGCGAACGCAACCTCCACTGGTAGGTGTGGGTAACTGCACCCTGCTCACTGATCACTCTCACACAAAAGCAGGAACAGTGTTTATGCCACAATTATGCTACATTTGCTACTCACAACCTGCAACTCACTCTGGCCTGTCTGCCACTCTGGCTACTTCCATCTCTCCCTCTGTCTCTCTACATTTTTTGTATTTCCTTCTCACCCCAACTGGCGCTGTGTGAACAGTGGGAGATTGTGTTTATTATCATCGCCGCTCTGGCACCAAGGTGATGAAAATAAGTGTTTATTTTATTTCTTGCAAACAGATGCCTGAGATAACTTTATCTTGTTCTTGTTAGCTGGACAACACAATGGGGCCACAGTATGCAGCCATATCCCGTCAAAATTCATCACTAATTGATGAAGTTTATAAAACGGAAATTAACAAGTTCTGTATACAGTATATTTATAGTCTTCTTAAAGTATTAATGAACAGCATCCATCTGAATTTAAATGGTTAAGTTAATCAAACACTTAATTTACAGCCCAAAACACAACTTAAGTCAGCGCAAGTCCAACTCCTTTTTTAAGCAAACATTCCCACATGAGCAGCATTTTGGCGACAGTGACCAAGAGAAATGCAGTTTACATTAAATTAATAAGTTTCAATATTTGTAAAAACACTTCAGCTTGTTCGTAATTCAGCTTGTCTGCTGCAGAGCGAGCCTGGGCTTGAGCGCCCAACTCCAGCAGCAAGTGCCAGCCGCGACACATGTAAGCCAAATCGCTAGCGCTAACCCTTAGCATATGACCGTCGCGTCCCAGCTAATGGAAACGGCGACACCCGTCCTCGTCTCGGACACCCAAAGTATTTTAGCTGATGATCCGCCTGAGCGTCCCGGGTTCGGTTATATTGTGCAGGTGTAAGGAAGCAACAAACGGGACAGGAGACAAAATCACAGGTGGAACAGTATCCTGTTTCTTCTTTTAATCTTGATAGACAGAACAAACATTTGCCGCGGTAACACTTCCTCTCCTTTATTTTTTACTTCCGCCCTACGGCAGCTCAGAGGGACACACCTCCTCTCGCACCTAACACCGAACAGTCTGTTACACTACCATTGACACAACATATTTCAAACAATTAAACTTACCGTATTGAGCACACCTGTCGCCCTCTGTCAGTCAGGCTCAATGCATGGTCCGTATGGCAGTGCCAAGTGTGTGTGGGAACTTCCCATTGGTCCGACCTCCCATTAGTCTGACGAAATCGACTACAAGTTCGACCAATAGGAGGTCAGACCAATGGGACGTCCCGTTTGTTTGTCATCACTACTTTCTGACAAGCTTTCTCTCTCAAAGGCGCATTCATAAACGTTTCTAATATATTATCAAAATCTCATGAAATTTCAAATATCAAACTGTCAATGAGACACACATGAGAGAAGATGTGCCGTTTATTTTGTTTGTAAAGTTTGATTTGATATGGGTGTCAAGGTTTAATTATGGACACTTTGGACACTATAATGAGTGTTGCGTAAAAGTTGTGCATAATGACAGCTTCTCACTGGTGAAACACAATTAATCTCTTCTTTCACGTGTGTCTTATTGACAGTGAAGCCCATATGAAGAATTACATAAATAAATACACAACATCCGGCTTTTCATTGCTCAGCAGCCTCGTTGAGCGGAGAGAGAGAAACACAATATAAACAGCTTGAGAAGTTAGACACCCATTTCTCGCAACTTCTCTGAGATCTAATGATATGTCTCTCCATTTAGAAACATATCATTAATCTGGGGGCAACAATATAACTGGCCGGGAGGCCTGGTTGTACTTTAAAAGCCGTCAGGGTGACCACAAGGCTCCGACCACTGGCCTGGTGGGGCCACTAGAAAATAATGGGCTTGAAAAAAACAAGTACAAAAATCTAATTTCACATGAATTCCCAGTGGGTCTGTGTTTTGCAATTACGTCTGTCAAATCATTTCAAATAACTACCACAAACACGTTAAGCGATCCCGATCAAAGACAGCCAGTGCTGTGCTCTCCATGGCTCACTCCCGCGGAACGCCTCCTTGCCCCCGGCTTCGTGTAAATGCGTAAATCGATCATTTTTGGAAACACGGACGTCACATCTCTAAACCCCACCCCCCGCTTTGCAATCTGAGCGGCCGTGAGGTGCAGACGACCACTCACAACAGCAGCTTTGGGCAACGGACCTGTTACTGCTACGACTGATCACCTTGCAGTCTCCCATTAAACCTTCATTACAATAAACCGCAAACCATAGTAAACAATAACACATGGTGCTCATGGATCGATCGTGGATTGTTTGGAAAGTGAAAATAAACACAACAGTGATTTGCAAACTTCCTGTTTTACTTTTTAGTGATTTTCTTTTGGGTCTGCGGACTGGGATATTGAGGCAGGAAACTCAACATTGACCTTTTAAGGCTTTGTGTTCTACAATAACTCGAATCAGAGGTTCAACTCTGTCGTTTATCCACACCGTCTTTTCACAAGTGATATTTCTTTCTATTCTCAGTGATGCTCATGTTGTTAGTGAGCTACTCCTTCTTTAAAGGGGACCTATTACACAAATTTTCTTGCCTTTGTATTTCATTTCTGGCCCCTCCAGAGCAGCGACACACTATTACCAGCACTGAAAGCGGTCTGTGTTTGTTGCTGCATTGCTTCCTTGCATTCCCTGCATCCCGAGAAAACGGTCTGTTTCGCTTCACTCCACCCCCGGCCTCCTCCGTGTACGCCTCCCGCCCAGCCCACTCCACTGTGATTGGTCACACTCTTGGTCGCTGCTGAGCCACATTTCCTCAGTTTCCCAGTGCGTGAGTTGAGAGTAAACAGCAAACTTTACGAAACCATTACAATTTAAACACTTACCATCGAGAAGGCTTCACCCTTAAGCAGCAGTTTACCGGCTAATCCAGTTTGGTACGGGCCCAGCGTGGGCTGACTTACGGCCGCATGTTGGACCGAAGGTCCCTGGACGTTTTTTGTGCCTTCCGTGTCCCTGGAACCATATTTTACTTTTTGTACTGACCGTGATTTTGTTTCGTATTTTTGCGAGACATTTAAATAGGGCTTAGAATGATTTTGTTTCATACTGTTGACTTGTATCAAAACTGTCCTAGCAGAGAAAATATGGATGCTGAAACGATCACTTGAGTCATACAGTTGTTTAACATTAGACAAGAATATCTGCATAACTTAAGTCCACATATAGCACGAAGCAGGAAGAGCTCTATACAACCGATGTTAACATGCTAGCAGCGTGAAAATCACTATGAGGAGCGAAACTTGTGAGTCATTAGGCTGAACAAACCTCCAACATTTTCTTTGTTCGTTACACTTCGACGGTTGTGGTCCTTGGTGCTTCGGTAGTCGCTCAGCAGTCGCCCTGTATTTTTTTTTTTTATTTCCCTGACACCAAAAAAACATTTTCTTGGGGCAGCGCACAGCGACGTAACTTTCGGGGCAGAGCGGGGGAGGGCGGAACCAGTCCGAGAGTATGCCTGAGTTTGGCCATGATAGGAAATCTGGCACACATTGATGTCAATGCGATCCTAATGTTAAAAAAAACCCCTCCGTGAACAGAGCGTTCAGAACCATGCCCAACAACTTGCAGGGCTCACGTCCAAACGCATGAACCTCATTATTTGACGATTTCGCATTCGATTCAACATTGTAACAGTATTTAGAGCTCAGAAAAGTGCAAACGCATCATAGGTGCCCTTTAATCAATGTATTCTTCAAATTGGAAATGTTTTTCCCTGTGCAACATCAACTAACTTGAAGTGTTTTGCCATTAGGATTATTTGTGATGTGTACGTTTTTGGTGTAAAGTAAAAGAAGGGGAAAAAAAAAAAAATCTTAATATATTTTTAAGATATAATTACACCAGGATTTTACCGGTCTGGCTTGCTTGGGAATAGATTTTCCTCTATGTGGCCTGTGAAGAAAAATTTGTTTGACACCCCTGGTTTGAACTTTACATGTGTGTTTATTTCTATTACATTTCTCTCCTGTGAAGAACCCTTGGATGTCACCTTTCTCCTGATGTGACTGGATGTGTCAGGTGTTTCCTCTCTCTGTCCCCAGGTGACTGTCACCACCATCGGCTACGGTGACAAAATCCCTCAAACGTGGATTGGCAAGGCCATTGCCTCCTGCTTCAGCGTCTTCGCCATCTCCTTCTTCGCGCTGCCCGCTGTGAATATTATTTTTCAGTTTTCACTCAATTTTATTGATGTCCATTTTCTTTTCCCCTTTTCATACGACAACCTGGAAGTCGCATGACAGTGATGGAATGTTTTTTCTCTCGCATGTTTATTTTTTTTCCCTCAGGGAATCCTTGGCTCTGGGTTTGCCCTGAAAGTGCAGCAGAAGCAGCGACAGAAGCACTTCAACAGACAGATCCCAGCTGCAGCCTGCCTCATCCAGGTACATCTCAGCACCAAGCATGAACAAAAGAAGACTTAAAAATGGTTTACTTTGAAAAGTTCAATAGTAGATCAAGGATATGCTTCTAATGCAAATGCTCGAGAATGTTTGCAAACTTTAATTTGTACAAATGTGAATAAATTCAGCTTGCCAGAACTAGATAAAAGAGAACATTTCTGCCTGGCCCCCAAAAAAAGTGATCTGTAAAAAGTTACGTGAAGAGTCAAATCACAGATGAACACGTTATCTCTGAATGGTGCTGCAAAATGCCAAAATTCTCTATTCTATCTGAATTCTTTGTGGCATCACAAAGGGCTGATTTCAATGTGTTTCAATACACACTTTTGTGGTGCCAGCAAAAGGATTGTTTTTTTTTCTCCCACTGTTGGAGAACAGGCAATAGACCCACATTTTCATTAGGAACACCAATTAAAACCTCAAACATCTAAATATATTTTTCTCCACATAATATGTTTGCATGGACATATGTTGCGTTGACTGTCGTCTCTCCTTTTCTTCCACTCTCCCTCCTCAGACTCTCTGGCGGTGCTATGCGGCGGAGAAGACGGGCAGTTGCGCCGCTACGTGGAAGATGTACGTTCTGACCCCGGAGGCCAGGGCCATGGCCGAGTCCGACAACCCCAACATCAGGAAGAGCCACCTGATGGTAGGAGTCCGCCTCCGCCTCCCTGTGAAACAAGTTTCCCCCCACTGCACTTTTGACTGCCATTAAATATCTGCACATTTTCAAGTAACATTTGCATAAATTTGTTGCTGGTCACCTTTTTTCAAAACAACATTAGCTGTGTTGAGCTGCATGAAAGGGAATGTTAAGTTCCCACGTGCGCACACACACACACACACACATACACACACACACACACACGGAGCACCCCCCAGCCCCAGGCCCAACTCCACCGGGATGACTCGGGGTCTTTGTCTCTGGAGGACAAAGACTCCCTCAGTGGAGATGATGTCACCGCTGCCTTTCTCCTGGAGCAAACCTTTGTCCTGCAGAACAACAACAAGAAAATCTTTGTGCAGCCTCGCTGAGCCCACATGTACTGTGCAGAAGGAGGACCACTTCCGCTGTGTTCTGTGCCTGCATGTGACTTGCCCCACTGACTTTCCCCTCTTCTCCCCTACCACACAGAGTCTCTCACAGTTCCTCCCCCCGTGTCTTTTTTATTTATTTTTTTTACTTGTGAAGAATCTGGGCTTCGCTCCTGTTTTTTTGTTTTTTTCCTGCTGAGTCCTCCTCCTGCTCCCTCCTTCTGTTCCAACTCCTTTTCCTCCTGCTCCAGCTCTTCCTCCTACTGCTCCAGCCCCTCCTCCTCCTGCTCCAGCTCTTCTTCCTCCTCAAGCTCTTCCTCCTGCTCAAGCTCCTCCTCCTCCTGCTCCAGCTCTTCCTCCTGCTCAAGCTCTTCCTCCTCCTGCTCCAGCTCTTCCTCCTGCTCCAGCTCTTCCTCCTCCTGCTCAAGCTCTTTCTCCTCCTGCTCCAGCTCTTCCTCCACCTCCAGCCCTTCCTCCTCCGGCTCTAGCTCTTCCTCTTTCTCCTGCTCCAGCCCCTCCTCCTCCTGCTCCAGCCCTTCCTCCTCCTCCAGCTCTTCCTCCTGCTCCAGCTCTTCCTCCTCCTCCAGCCCTTCCTCCTCCTGCTCCAGCCCTTCCTCCCACTCAAGCTCTTTTTCCTCCTGCTCCAGCCCTTCCTCCTCTGGCTCTAGCTCTTCCTCTTCCTCCTGCTCCAGCCCTTCCTCCCCCTCCAGCTCTTCCTCCTGCTCCAGCTCTTCCTCCTCCTGCTCCAGCCCTTCTTCCTCCTGCTCAAGCTCTTCCTCCTCCTGCTCCAGCTCTTCCTCCTGCTCCAGCTCTTCCTCCTCCTGCTCAAGCTCTTTCTCCTCCTGCTCCAGCTCTTCCTCCACCTCCAGCCCTTCCTCCTCCGGCTCTAGCTCTTCCTCTTTCTCCTGCTCCAGCCCTTCCTCCTCCTCCAGCTCTTCCTCCTGCTCCAGCTCTTCCTCCTCCTCCAGCCCTCCCTCCTCCTGCTCCAGCTCTTCCTCCCACTCAAGCTCTTTTTCCTCCTGCTCCAGCTATTCCTCCTGCTCCAGCCCTTCCTCCTCTGGCTCTAGCTCTTCCTCTTCCTCCTGCTCCAGCCCTTCCTCCCCCTCCAGCACTTCCTCCTGCTCCAGCTCTTCCTCCTCCTGCTCCAGCCCTTCTTCCTCCTGCTCCAGCTCTTCATCCTCCTGCGCCAGCTCCTTCCTCTTCCTCTTCCTCCTGCTCCAGCCCTTCCTCTTCCTCCAGGTTTCTTTCAAAATTTTACATACAACTGTTCAACTCTCCCCCTCCAAAACTTTCTGTCCATCACTCCGAGCTTATACTGATCCTTCATATTTCCACCCTCTTCTCTCTTCATTCTCTTCTTTCCACCTTCCTCTGTTCTCTTCCTCTCCCCTCTGTTGCCACTAATGACTCTCTCAAACTTTTGGTATGTGGCTCGAACAGTGGGCCAAGTGTCAATGCCAGGGTTCTGATCGGGTGTGGCCTGGTCCGTAGCTCGGCCTAGTCAGTGGGTCTGACACCGGCCGACTCACAACCACAGACAGAGAGAGGCTGCACATGCGCTGCTCATGATGTCTGTGTCTTGCGAGCGTGACATTTTGTCTGATTTACACTCTACAGATGCAATGAATTTTAATGTGCGTGTATGTGTACGTGATACACCTTCTGAAATGGGTCAGTTTGCTTCACTTCTGTTTCCTGGGCAGCGTCAGCATTAGGTCTCAGCCACAGTTTTCAAGGTTTAAGCATCAGTTTTCAGATCTTTATCAAAACACACTTTTTTTTTTTACTGCGTCTTCTCCAGAAAACTGCACGTTTAGCCCTATGTTTACAGCCTCCTGCTAAAACCCAGCTCTGACTAGATGCTTTGCTGGTCCACCCACTTGTTTGGAAGGGGACAAAACAAAGTGGTGTCACTCAGTGCATTTACATGGCACTAGAGAAATTCGAATTATTGCCTTAGTCCGATTATGATCGGAGAACTCACGTGCATGTAAACACCTTAGTCCGATTATGATCGGAGTTTGAGAACTCCGATTGGAATCGGAGAACTCCGATTGAGACCCCCAGATAATGCGATTAGAATTCGAATTTCCTGTTAGAATCAGTTAGAATTACCAAAATGATTTCATTTTTGCTAAATGCCATAATGTTGAGAGAAACATTTTTTTACAGAGGTTTTTTTTTTAACTGCATTTCCAGTCAAATCAGATAAGATCATATCATTTTGTACATCAGGTCCATTTGAGGATTCATTAATGCGCTAGAAATTGTTTTTCTTCCAGCACCACCTTCTCCATCTTCGAAAGAAATGTGAACCAGAAAATCTTTCAACTGTGATGCTGATGTTTTGTTTTATCAGAAAAGGAACACCAAGAGAAGGTTGAAGCCCAGGGGGAACGGCGCAGTGGGCGTGGCCTCAGAGATGGCAGTGTCCATCCCACAGATCACCTACGATCACATCAATGACTCTGAGGAGAAGAGAGACGTCTCATACTGCCTCGTCCAAGAAGAGCGGAGTGGAAGCGTCGAAGGTGAAGCACCCGTGCAGCGTCTACATTCGTTTGAAACAGGTTTCAATAATAAAGTTCAGTCTGGACAGGGATTCTTAATGACAAGGTTATAACGAATGTTAGTTATGTGAACCCTCTGCACTCAGCACTCTGTAACTTTGAAGTTCATGTAATTTGAGTGGACGGCTATTGTTCCAATATGTTTGCAGGTCAGTGTCAGATGTCGATATTGAGTACACAGTAGTCAAACATTGCTTCTCCTACACACAACCCCAGCCAGGTGTTTGTTCAGACCTCCTCACTGCTGCCTTTGTTGTATTATTATTATTAAAGGGTTAAAAGCTACCATTCTTTCCCAAAGAACTGCCTTGAACTCCTCCCTGCAGAACACGATGGGAGGAGACGCTCCGCACTGTTTTTTTTTAATTTTTTTTCCATTTTCACGCAATTCATTAAACACCGACCCTATCCTAATCCCCGTAGAGCCAAGATGGCTGCCAGGTGTCTTGGCGCGGGCCAGATGGAAGCATTTAGAATCTGGGCGGTGATTAGAGGTCACAGTTATGAGCTCTTTACTGCTCCACCCGTCCCCTCCACCTTCCACAGACACTCGCACTGGGTTTAAGTGGGAAAACGTTTTGAATGCAGCCTTATCGAGGTCACGATTGGGAACCTCTCGCTCTGAAAGAGCCGCAGGAGCGCACGGTTCCTCCTTCAGGGGGGAACTCTGGGGTTAAAATGACGGCGATTTGGGATAATTTCATCATATCTGGATAGTTTAAGAAAAAAAAAAGAAAGTCATAATTGTTGCCAGCATGTGTGCGTAACAATGCGAGCTATGTTTAGTATGGTGGGCAGATTTCTGTATGAGCATATGATGGATGGCTGGTTTGGTTCAGAGCTGGTAGGGAATGCGGGAGGCGGTGGGCTTCACTTCCTGTGCTAACAGACACCCACTCCAAATGAATTGACCCAGATTCCAGCTTCAAATAGGAATTTGTGATTTTTTGTTTCCCCCCTGTCAGATTGTGGAGCTGTGAAAGTAGCAGACGTGACACGCATGTGACATAAAGGAGACACTTTCCGGCAGAACGCTTACGAGTGGTAAAATATTGTGGATTGTTTGTATTAGAACGACAACACACATCTTTGTGGTTTCAAGGGAGCAGAAATTTAATTAAAATGAGTGTCAAACCCCCACTGCTCACTCTATACAACAGTCTTAATCCATACCAAATAGCAACGGATATACACTTCGAGATGCTAACATTGGGTTGACTTAAACTAACCGAGCCTAAATTGCAGATTACTGGAAAACAAAGCGATGCAAAAATAACACCGGTGATGAAATTCTCTGGCTGCAATATCCTAAGCGTTAACATTTACCTCATATCCAATATACCCTTAATTTAATTTTGCCTCAGAGCTTGTCAAGCTGAACTAATAGCATCTTTCCACATTATAGACAGATAAACACTTTCTGTGTGAATACGTACGTCAGTATCAGCCTCTTCAAACACACCATTTTACTGTAACATATTTACTAATGCTGAGCACCGATTTTTTTTTTTAATCGCGATTAATCACACTCCAATCCGGGAGTTAATCGCGATTAAAATGGCTCATTTGAAGTCTGCCGAAGGCATTCAAAATATTTATGTGCAACATAAATAATGACCAGAAGTAAGTCCTTGAGGACGGGTTTCTGTTTATTATTCAAAATAAACATGCATAGTAGGCAAGTTTGCTGGAGCGACATGTAACCATCAGGCAATTTGACACACAGGTCTGTCTTGTGTGGACAAAGTTCTTTCATGAACTACCTGGAATGACCAACAGAGGGTGCAACAACACCATGGCATCCATGTCAACTGGTCTTTGATGTACACGTGTTCCGACCAGCGCATTGTTTACGCCCCCCCCCCAGCATAACTCGGACAGGCATTAAAAAAAATAATAATAAAGCATCCACGCTAAAATATTCATTGCTTGCTCACTATTGTGGCGGCCGTGGGGAGCTGGATGCTCCCCTCGAACCGCAAAGGATTATGGGGGGATTATTTTGGGGAGTTCTGTTGTTGAACTGCAAGTGTGTGAGTGTCTTTGGGCGTGTTAGTGCGTGTTTAATGTTCCTTTGGTGTTGCACATCATGTTTCGTTCGTATCGGTCCGAACCGTGACTCAATGTGGACTCTGTTTGAGTTAGCCCCCGGCTACCGCCATGTTGGGTTGCGTTCCAACAAGTTCAAGCTACAAAATAAAAGGTGACGTAAATGTGATGCACCAAAGACGAGATCGGCGCAACGAGTGGTTCCTCCGTCGAATCGCCACACTATGTAGACCCAGCCCCCAGAGCCAACTTTGAGAATAGGTTAACGGCGAGAATTTTTTTGTCGCGCGATAAGAGTCTTGCGGTAACGCAGCACGTTAACGCCGTTAATGGCCCAGCATTAATATTTACACATTTTTAATGGTGGCTTCACGTTTGTGCACCATGCAACTCACAACAGATTCTAAGTTTCTGAGATTTTCAGATTTCTGATTCTACAGGGCGCACAGTGCTCGTTCACTCTGTCCGTCTAGTGGCTGCAGATGAGTGACGACACTCCCCTCTTTCTTTTTCCTGTAGGAATCCTCAGAATGCTCCGACAGTCTGGTGAGTCCAACATCACCACTGACCTCAAAGGGGGTGGCCGTCGCCACTTCCCCAGTTCTGTTGCCGTGCATGCGTCACACAAGCAGCTATATTGGCTATATGAGTGTAAAGGGGAAACAACTACGTAGATACTCTTCAGGATTCCTAATATAAAGAAAATGGTTATATTCCATTGTGTGTGTGTGTGTGTGCACGCACATGCGCCTGTATGTGTGTCCAATGCAGTGTTCCTTCCACTCCACTATTCTATTAAAACCTCCTCTGTGTTAATCATTAGCTCGCTTGCCTTTTGAAACGAGGCCCCAGACAGTATTTTAATTAGACCTGCTGGCTGGCTGAGCCTTTGTCTCGCGACCGGACCAAACCAGAGCCAAGCGCAGACACTCACACTGGTCCCACCGGTCCCACTGGTCCCGGGCCGTCCCGGCCTGTTTGTCTTTGCTGGGTGCCGTGCCAACACGGCGGGTGAGGAACGGGGCCGTCCTGGGGCCCCCGGGGGACCACGGGGTCTCGCTGCGGATAAGCGTCCATTGTGAAGGTCCAGCGGTCAGAAATAAACTGCTCATTGTTTGATTCCGTCAATGTCCGGCTTATCGCTCCACTTATCTGTCTGGCCCTCAGATACCCCCAACCCTCCACCCACCCTCTATTGGAGGAAATCTCTCAATGGAGGGCCGCTTCACTTTTTATGATAACTTTATGTGAATGCACTGCACACCCAGGTTGGAAGCGCCCACTTCTTTCCTCACATTCTCCTGACCAAACACTGATGGGCTACTTCCTGTTTTCTCCCGGCAGGAAAAAAAAAAAGAAAGTTCACGTCCAATTCGCATAAAATAGCCAGACCTCCCTGTTCCCCCTAAAAAACTCCTTTCATCTTATAAACAGTACTGGAGTCCAGAATGTAAAAATAAAGACATAAAAATGTATGCAGTTACACTCAGTACTGAGCCCGGTGTTCATGGCTGGTTCACTGGACCTTCTGTAGGTTGGGAAGGGGGAACCGATGGTGGGGTCAAAGGGCAGAACCAACACCTGGCTATCACTGACGTGGGAGAGGTACTAGTGCCCTTTGTGACATCACAAAGGGCCGATTAACAAGACATTATTGCTTAGCACACACATTTCCTAAGAAGTTGCACAAGAAAAAAAGCAATAAATCGATTTTTTTTTAATTTAAGAAATGTGCATCAAAACGTGGTTTTACATCATTGAATTCAACTTCATGTGGCCTTTACTGAGCCAAAACTGATTCTGTCTACTCATTTTCCGTGTCACTCTGTCGGGTCGGCAGCGAGACCGGCGGTCTGCCTGAAGGTCGGGACTGGCTCCGCGTGTTGTTCTTCGCTGTTATCACAGCCGAGCCAGCGGCCAGCCCTACTCTGAGTGCTGCACTTTTTCAGTTTTCATGTTTCATTTGTTGGAAAAACAGCCGTTAAGTCGGATACATTTTCCCAGCGAAGGCAGCTCAGCCTGATTCTTGGATCGAATCAGCCTGCGAACCTCCCTCACCTTGGCTGAACTATGGAAAACAAACCAAAACTTGTTGTTTTTTTTTTTTATTATTTTGTCACTTACCTTTATTCCTCTTTTCTCCCTCTTTTCATATTGAATTTACTCTTTGATTTTATTTTTCATCTCTCCATGGTGTCAGGCCCTCCTCTTCACTCTTGGTCGTCTTTCACTCTGAGCTGCCCTGGCTCTCCAGGTACCACTTGTCTCCTTCTTCTTATATTTTAGTTTCCTACTAAATATTTTCTCACTTCTCTGCTCATGTTACTTTAAGCTTTTGAGTTATTAGGATTTACATATGTCAATTAAAAATGTCTCTTGTGACAAAATAGTCCCTCACAGCAGGTGGAGTAAGAGAACAGAATAGATGTACTTTACTGATCCAAAATTAGGAAACTACACTGTTGCAGCACTAAAAACAAAATAATACAAAAAATAAAATAAACAGTAAATACAGTAATTATAAGAGACATTCAAGCCAATCTATAAGAATCATACAAGTCAATCTATGAATCTTAAACTGCAAGACTAGCGAGATGAAATCTTTGGTGTTCTCTTCAAACGTTCTTCTCTGCTCCCTCTGCTCCGTGAAGTGAGGAAGAACAATGACAACAGCACCTCCATCGACATCTCCCGGGCCAACAGTCTGACCGATGAGCTGGACTTCATGAGCGAGGACGTCCCCCTGTCTGTGGTGACCGACAAAGCTCAGTAGGTTCTCCACAACATCTCTTTTTTGCTGTGTTCATTCGTCCTCTCCTGTCTCACTATGTTCACCTGGAGGCCTTCAGTCGAGCTCTCTCCAGGGTCCAACAGACTGTCAGGCCCACGGCCATATAAGGTATCAAGGCATTATAAAGGGGGATTATCCCTTTAGTCTGCAGGGAAATATCATAGAAATCCCTCTCAGTGGGTTTGCAGGCCAGGTTGAGGTTCTGGCCTGTCACGACATGCTTGGCTGCTGCTGCTGAGGGACGCTGCAGCCTGTCCTGCAACTGGACACAGCTGGTTGGTTCTTTTTGTTGAAGTGTTTCAGGATGGGCCCTGCGATGAACTGGCGACTTGTCCAGGGTGTCACCCAGCCTTCGCACTAAGACAGCTGGGAGAGGCTCCAGCAGACCCCTGTGACCCTGAATAGGAATAAGCGGGTATAGAAGATGAATGAATGAATGAATGTTTCAGGATGTGAGTTCACAAATCTGATTCTTCTGCTGATGTGAACTCTGTTTGTTTTTTCCTCTACTTTACTATGTTGCAACTGTCCTTCAGGTTCTTTCCTCCAAGTAGCCTTGAGAACACAAGATGTTTTCTAAAGGCTGCACTTGTTTAAAATGATTTAGTGTCTAAGTGTTGCACTCTGCCTCTGAGAAACGTAAATCGAAGTAAGTAGTATTTGACTGTAAGTAGAAAACCAAACAAACGATCCATGATATTTTTTGATATTATTTAGTTTGAGCGTTAAGATGCAAAGACACACAACATGTTTCGTCGTAAGCAAATGTGGGCACTCTGGACAAAAGAGGGTGCAACTCCGCTGGAAAAGTTGTTTGTCTCTTTGCTGTTGCTTTGGGATCTTTTCTGCTTTCTTTGCTCATTTCACCATCCACAGTTGGTTACACTTAAAGCCTGTGTTTAGGATCAGTGCAAAATTCGCAAAATCATCCATCAATCAGATCACATTGTGCATCTGTTGCATCAGTCTTTGTGTATCTGTGTGCGTTGCTTCTGTGCCCATCGCCCCGCTGTGAGCGGACGGCTCGAATCGGGCGGCGCTGGATGAGTTCCCACAACAGCTGGTTTGTTTTCCCATGGGTGTCACGCCACTGAGGACTGCACTGTCATTTGGTGCCCTTATCTGGCTTCCACATCCACACACACACACACACACACACACACACACACACACACAGTGCCCCAGGCAAAGTGCAGGCACAGACGTTGTCAGAACTTCCCAAGGCCGTCCTTCTCAACATGACCCTTCACCTTCGCGCTGCTGTTGGGATCCATTCCATTTCTCTGCAGCAGCGCTTGGTCCGAGCTAACCGAGCTCTCCTGCTGTTAGCTTAGTCTGAGCTAACCGAGCTCTCCTGCTGTTAGCTCGGTTTTGACAGGAAGTGAAGAGACCCTCTCATACAGTGAAGCAATGCACGTGTGTTGTTTCACATGGGAGGCAGCAGTGGAGTCGACTGCCGGGGCTCCTGAAGAGGAAGTGGTTGCAGGGCCGCTTTCCTTCCGCACACAATTACAGTATATCTGTCGCTTCTCTGTGCACGAAAGCACGCACACACGCATGCACACACGTTTTTTTTCCAACACAAGTAAAGATAAATCTCTATTTTAACCTTGTTTGTTTGTCTGTGAACTGCTAATAGTTGGTTTGTTATAATTTCATCTTGATTGTCAAATAAAAACGGGCAATAAATAAAAAACACTTCACCGAAAACATCACACACGCACTTGTCCCGCACTTTGGCCTTTTGACCGTAAACACTGGCCCCTGCTCTATTTGTTTACTTGTCCTGGGCTTGATGAGGCCTGATTTTTTTTTTTTTTGTTTGTTTTTTTTTTGTTTTGTTTAAGACCATTGGGTTTGATGCAAGTTTGTATGCCTAGCTGTGCACTTTGAGGACGTAAATCTCAGAGATCTGCTGATTAACTGTGTGGAGAAATCATAACAACCCCCCGGTGGGGCCACCGATGCTGAATTCCTTCCTGAAACACAGGAACGTTCACCCTCTTGGAGTGAGTAAATGTTTCAAAATACACTTCTCAGGTCCCAAACAGAGGAAGAGCCTGTTTAGCTGATTGGCCTGATTGTGTCCTATCTTCATCTTCTCCCTTCTCTCTCTCTTTCTCTTTCTCTCTCTCTCTCTCTTCCCACAATTTTTTCACCCTCCTCAAAGTATCTGCGCTGTCCGTCCGTCGTGTGTGCAGGAGATAAACGATGAGGGGGGAAAGAAAAAAAAAGACTCCTTCTGCTTCTTCTCCTCCTCCTCCTCCGCCTCCTCCTCCTCCTCCAGTAATCACTGTAATCTCTTGACCCGAGGCAATGGCTCCTTCCTCCCGCTGGGTGTGTCCAGGTTCTCTTCCTCCATGCCTCCCCCCACTCCCCCAACACACACACACACACGCAGACCTGTGAAATCCTGCCCCCTGCCTGTGTCAGGGCCACCTGCGGGCGGCTCCCTAATTAGTGACCGTCTCACCAGCCCAGCCGCAGATAAACAATGGTGACCCGCTGCAGCGCGGGGGGACGGAGGGAGGGATGAAGGGTGGGGGGGGTGGTGGCAGCAGACACAGACACATGCATCATGAGCTGGCCCTCCTCCAGCGCCAGGGGGAGTGGGGTGAGGGGGTGAGGTGGGTGGGGGTAGAGAGGGTTCTCTTTGCCCAGCAACTGCTGCCTTTTGTGCAGCGCACTCTGAACAAATTGACTTTTTGTCTCTGTGGCCCCTCGCACGTCTGTCTTCTGCTCTTCCTCGTTCTCTGTAGTTTTGCTGCTGATGACAGGGAGGGGCGAGGGCGGAGGGGGCGGGTCCAACATGTGTTTGTCTATGTTGAGTCAAGACGTGAACACACACACACACACACACACACACACACACACACACACACACACATCAAAAACTGTCCCTGGAGTTTTTTAAAACCTTAGATTTCGGAGAAAAAGCAGCATGCGACCAAAATATTTTGCCAAGTTCCACATACTTTTGTACACTTGTGTACTTGTGCAAAAAGTTTGTCTTAGTGTGTCCAAGGTGATAAACTAAAGCTCACCACACAGGTTCCTCCTTCACTGGGCACCAAACGATCTGCAAACAGTCCTGCTACTTTTCATTATGGTAAAATAAATAGAATAAATAAATAAATAAAAAAATAAATCTCCTGTTTTGTTTTTACCCAGAAATGTCAGTGAAGTTTCAGTTGTGAGTGTTTGTGTGTTTTTGGCCAGAATTCTGCGGACGCACACTTCAGAGAATCAGTGACACTGCGCCGTCGCTGCTCTCTTATCGTCTCCTTTCTGCAGGCAATGCCTTCATCAGTCACCGTGTGGCTCTGCAGTTGAGGTTAACCACACACTGTGATCCATTTCTGTAGAAATGCCGCCCAGCCTCCCACCCCACCTCGTACCAAAACAGTGTGTCTTGCGTCTTGGCTGGTTGTGACAACTTGTTACTGGAAGACTCTGTTTTTTCCTCCCGCCGCAGGCTTCAGTTGGTGCAACTGTGGCAGGAACATTTCTCCTTTATTCATTTTCTATTACTATCACAGGACCTCCTGCTTTAAAATTACAGCAGTTGTTCTTCTCAAGCGACTTTCTTCTTGGACAGTTAAAAGTTAAAGTTCTAAACAGCTTAAATTGCGTGCAACACAGGTGCCTGGTTGGATTTTGACACACAATGAAGAAAACAAGAACAACTGTGTGTGAAAATGATCCACACAACTTTTGGCCGTTGAGGCTAATTCTCATGCTGAGGGCCAGAGAGAGGAGCTCTCAGGCCAGTCAGGCCAGTCAGGCCACACCCAGGCCAGTAAAAGGCCTTTTCCTCCAGCACTTGATTATAAAGGGTGTGTTTAGCCGGGTGTGACGCTCGCTGCCGTGCAATAATGATTCCCCTGTGAGAGTGATCGGCGGTGTCCGTGGTTGTGGGGAGTGTTTATGGCGAAGGGACCGCCGCTGACTGCCATAATTCCCAGTTTTTTTTAAATGTCTTCTCGCAGCAATATCAGGAGTCTTGAGTGTGGGAGTGCGTGAGCGCTGCTTCAGTCGACTGTGGCGTTGGAACATTTTCTCACCATCATCCACGTTGGACATAACACCCCCTCCCCCATTCCGAGGCTGAGCTGTGTAATAGCCAAAGTCTGATGCAGCGAATGTTGCTACTCTCTGCTGTAAACAGTGGCTTCATTTAATAATCTCATTGCGTCCTCGCCAACACTGTTTGTATTCAGTCAGCCAGCAATAAGCGTCCCCTGCCTCCTCCCCGTGCAGCAGCCGCTCCTGGCTCTCTTTACGGAATGTCGTGCATTGAGGCCTGAGGTGTCGTGAACGGCTGCGGGATTGGATCGGAAAGTTACTTCTGTACATTCCGATATCCGATAAAAACTCAGTAAAATATCCATCAGCTGTGTACCTACGTGAGCTACCGAGACTCACAGCAAGCACTGCTTTCTTTGAGTGTTAGTAAATGAAGTCAACATGCAGGTAACATTTTGTTGTGGGCTGCTTGAGACAACTGGTTTCCCTCGGCTATACTATTTTCTTTACTCTTGCTCTCATTAAAATCGCCAGTAGCATGTTGTCTATATGTGTGAATTTTTCTGACGATCCGCTGGCGGCGTGGCAGCAGCTGTTCGGTGAGGAAACCTGTGGTGATTTGGAGAGGCAGAAAACAAAGCTGTATGCTGTTGGAGAGCTACAACAAAACCAAGTCTTCCATTCTACACTTTGTGCCGCCACTGTGGCCACTGACCTGGATCCTTCGTCCGTGGTGCATTTAGGTTTGGAGTGGGTTTGCAATTGTAGTGTGTGGAGCTTCAGTAAAAGCGATGGAACATATCTGCAGACTTCTTGTATTGTGTTGATAAAATAAAACACAACGGGAATTAAAGAGTTTCAAACACCTAATGGCGAGACAAAACAAAAACAACGCAACGGAGGATGGATGAACAATGATAAATGTGAATTTATTTACAAAACAAGGAATATGTGCAACTAAATCATAACCAAAACACAAAATGAAGAAAAGCACAAAATGGTGCAGGCCAAGTCTCCTGCTCCACAGCCGTCATAAGTCATAGTCGGACCTAGGCAATAATTTGGTTTTCTCGAGTGTCATGTAAATGTAGTGACTCTTAGTTGTGACAGAACCATGAAGCTGCACGATGCCTTTAAGAGACACACAAAGGTAAGAAAAAAAAAAAATACAGGACATGACCATGAGACATAGCAGCTGCCGCTGCTGCTAAAGACATTAGCTCAGCTAACTCATGACTGGATGGGACTTTCACGTTCAAAGGAATTCCACCGTGGGCTTTTCCTCTGTAGAGAATATATTTTTGCTCCATCCCCAACTGGCCCCGACCGTCACCTCATTTAGTGTTATAGTCAAGACGGTACCAACCAACCAAGACAGTATCGAGACTGAGACAAGACCAAGACTGAATATATCAAAGAAAAATCACAACAAAACAGAACAAATGACAGCAACATCTCTTTTCAGCAAGGTATCTTTCAATAATGTTCTTTAACATTTTGCTGCTATACCAGATATTTCGAAACATTAAAAAACAACAACTTTGCTTTGTAAAATTAAATGATATAAATTAATTTGGTATAATTTCACTGAAAAATACAGCAGGCCAAGCGTGAACAAAACACCTTAAATTCTTTAATGTCTGAGCTCGACACTAAAAATACCCTAATCAATCTTATCTTGTTGGTTGTGAAAGACCTCAAAGTTTTGCATAGCTCTAGTGCAGGGCTGTACGCTTGCTTTTTTAAGTGATAGCACTACTGCTAGCAAGTTAAAAAGTTTAGTAGCCCAAAGAAAAATTTAGTATCTCACCCAGATGAAGATGAACAGTTAGTTCACATGTTTATTGTGAAATCAATTTGAACCAGGAAATGTAGTTCTTAAAAAGTTAGATTGAGATGGATAGTATACACGTAGAGCTACAACTCCCATGGAGCAGTTTTACCAACAAAGGACAGTTACAAGTATAGTTCAAAAGCAGGGTTGCACACACTTTTTCAACATGCGAGCTACTTATAAAATCACCAAATCAGGTTTGGGATAATTGGTGTGTGTGTGTGTGTGTGTGTGTGTGTGTGTGAAATGCAGACGTTTTGCGGCAGCTCGATGGGTTCACCCGAGGATTCCAAGATCGCGCGGCAAGCAACATAGTTTCGCATCCCAACTGTGTCTCAAGTATTGCTGTGGGTAAAAAAGAAAAAAAAAGAAAAGAAAAAAAAACAACTGTCTGGTCTCAGGCAAAATGCAGGTATTTAAAGTATACATTGATTTTGTTCATTATAATTTCAGATTTAAAGTGAAATCTGCTTTATATCTACTTTATTTGACGGCCAATCTGAACAGTGTCTAAGCCGATATGTCACGTTTACGTTTCACAGTAAAATACAGCACATTGTACATTATGACAAAAATCAACTGGATCCACCGAGTTTTCTTATCATTGAGTTCCTGCCTGAACAATTGTGCCTGCTGTAGTTAATGCGGACGCAATGCTTGAAGAAAGGTGGTCTCTCGCTCTCTCGCTCTCTCTGTCTCTCTCTCTCTCTCTCTCTCTCCATGCGATCAACCCCAAACTACCTTCGCGATCGACGTATTGGGAACCACTAGTCAAAAGTAATAATAGTTTTCCCACTTCATGATCATGTTCATGATGCCTGCCTGCACAACTCATTCGCACATGTGCGAGTGGATACATATTTATCTTCGCACAGGATGATTTTTATTTGCAAATGCGACAAAAACTGTCACACTGTACTGTACAGCCCAGCTCTAGTGGGATGAGGTGGTAAAACAAAAGTGTTCTTTTCTGTTATTATCGTGTCATTGCAGTGTTGGCTGATTCTCCACTGAGTTTCTTGATCAAAAACCTAGAGTCTGCCCAGTCCAAGACCGAGACAAGATTCAATTAAAATGCCTTTGAGTCTGGGACGAGACCGAGACCCTTAAAATGTGGTCTTGAGACTGGCTTCACTCTGCAGTGAAAATATCTATTTGCACCACAGGACTTGGAGGCTTGCTCCAAACACCTCCACATTGGTGCTGAAGGCTTCCCTCGGTTCAAAGGAGGATTTTGGCCTTGTTCCTTACTGGCTTTTGGCAACAACAGTTTTGTTAAAAGGTGGCGACGTGCGCCTGTCCACACCGCTTCCACCCACAGCAAGCCTCCCGGTGTTGCTAACTTGTTCAACTGGCGGTGAGCTGAAAAAAAAAAAAAACAGTTGTCTAATAGACTTCCAAGAATTTTTCTGAAGGAACCTCTTCTCTTCTGCTTTTGTTGGGCGCTTCTCTTTTCCGATGTGGATAATGTAAAATAAATCCGTGGTGGATTTAGGGAACCTTCCGCCTGCCGTGCCAGGTTACACTCGGCTCACTCACTCCTTCCAATGTCTGTGTGGAGGAATCAGAGAAATCATTTCAGCCATTTCACAGTCCTCACCCAGAAATTATTCCCTGTGGTAGGTTTTGACATAATATTATAATGATGATATTTTTGCGGCGTTCAAACTGCCGTGTCTCTGCATCCAAATCACTCCAACTCCTGATCTGAGCGTCGAGGAGTCAAAGCAAGGCTCCACCCCCTCGCACTACCGGAGAATTAGCCGCTTTGCTATCGATGCTTCCTGGCCTCTCAGTGGTGTGTCTCCCTCCCCCCCTGCTCCAATATTAGGGACATCTGTATAAATACACTCTATCTTCTCCTATATGTTTCTCCTCATCCTCCAACCCCGCCCCAGCCCCCACCCCACTCCCGAGCAGGGCTCAGTTTCGTCTTCTCCCTCTCTAATCAAAACAGACGTCTGCTAGCATCTGCTAGCCCCACCTGAGTGGCCTGTTTGTGCAAAACGTCCCCGCAGCCTTTTTTCCACAGTGCTTTAAGCAGTTTTGGGGGAGGGAGCGAAGGGGAGCATTTGATGTGGGCCGGTCGAGTGGACAGCAGGATGGGGGTGGGGGAGGGTGAGGAGCGTAGGTTTATTCAGGTGGGGCGAGCAGTGCTGCTGCCGCCCGGCCTCTGATGTGGAATCCGTCTGCAGCCAGGTGCCGGGCGGCTTGGTCAGAGAGCCCAGTGTTCTGGCCCCTTTGGAGATGAATGGAGGGCCTGTTGGCAGTGCTTGTCCGTGGGGCCCTGTGGTTTCTCCCCCTCTTACACGCAGAAGCCGGTAGATTCGATTCTGGCACAAGGCCTTTACCTGCTGCACAGAGGGGGCGGGGCCGCCTAACGGCCAGCTAAGTCCCTCTATGTAGTGTGTGTGTGTGTGTGTCCATCTGTGTCATACATGTGTTTCCACCTTGGCTAAGTGCCTGCCACACCTGCTGAATGAACACCTCTGTGTGTGTGTGTGTGTGTGTGTGTGTGTGTGTGTGTGTGTGTGTGAGAGAGAGTAAGAGAGAGAGAGAGAGAGAGAGAGAGAGAGAGAGAGAGAGAGAGAGAGAGTTAAATGGAGACTGGGTTCAGATCAGCACAGGCCGGCTCGGCTAGACGGGTCACTTGGCTCCACATTATAAGGTGATGGAGCTCCAGTGGAGGAGATGGGGGAGGTGGCAGAGGTGATTGGGGTGGAGGAAGTGGAGGAGGTGGACTAGGTGGGGGATATGAGAGAGGTGGACAAGGTAGAGGAGTTGGGGGAGGTAGGGGAGGAGGAGGAGGTAGAGGTGATTGGGAGGTGGAGGACGTGGGGGTGGTTGGGGAGGTGGACTAGGTGGAGGAGGTGAGGGAGATGGGGGAGGAGGAGGATGAGGTGTAGGAGTTGGGTTAGGTGGGTAAGGTGGAGGTGGTGAGGGAAATGGGGATGAGGTGGAAGAGGAAGAGGAGATAGGGGAGGAGGTGAAGAAGCTTGGGGAAGTAGAGGAGGTGGAGAAGGTGGATAAGGTGGGGGATTTGAGGGAGGTGGATGAGGTGAGGGTGACAGGGGAGGAGCAGGAGGTGGACGAGGTGAAGGAGGTGAGGAAGTTGGGGAGGTGGGTAAGAAGGTGGAGGTGGTGAGGGAAACGGGGGAGGAGGTCGAAGAGGTGGTGGAGAAGGAAGTGGGGAGAAGGTGGTGAAGGAGGGGGAAGAGCTGTAAGAGGATGTGTGGTAGCTGGGGGAGGAGGTGGGGGAGGAGGAGGTGGAGAAGGTGTAGGAGGTGAAGGAGGTGGTGGAAGAGGTGAGGGAGGATGAGGTGGAGGAAGAACAGGGAGTATTTTCTTTAGAGGTGTGATTGTTCTAAAATCTCCCTCCGCTCGGCTCACAAGGGAGAGGAGGTGGAATATTAGTTTCAGGTTGACATGAAGGAATCCTGCTCAGCTGCAATTTGCCTTTAAGACCCGGTGAACTATGTCTATTACAGAACTATTACAATCGGGTCTTCCCCCCGTAGATAGACCAGCTCTAATCAATAATCATAACAATTCAATAGATGTGTTTTTCAGGCAAATGAGCTTCATATTAAATGCGTAGTAATATTCTATTACAGTACGTCAGATACTCACTTGACTAAACAGAGTCACAAGGGAGCAAAGCAGTCATCCTAGTAATAATCATACAACTGCTATGACGGGTCCAACAATCACAGCCTTTATGACGAGGCTTCAGTGAGTCTCAGCTGTGGACCTTTTCTTTCTGCTTCTTTAGTTGCAAACATGTGCCTGAATATTTAATCCAGTTTGATTTATCGAACCTGAACTGCCACTCGCCCTTGAACTACCACCTTATTGTGGTGGGGGAATTTGAGTGATGATCCCAGGAGCTATGTTGTTTGGGGCTTTATGCCCCTGGTAGGGTCTCCCAAGGTAAACAGGTCCTGGGTGACGGGACAGACCAAGGGCGTTTTTCCATAGGCTCGTTAGGTGACTGAGCTGTACCGTACCGTGTAGGGTCAGTGGAAAAGCGCCCTATATATATTAAAGAGCAGTTCAAAAGCCCCCATGAATAGCCACACAAGAAGGACCGTGATGTTGCCCGGTATGGTGCAGCCGAGCTGTAGGGACATGGAATGTCACCTCGCTGGGGGAGAAGAAGCTTGAACTAGTGCAGGAGGTTGAGAGGGACCGGCGAGATATAGTCGGGCTCACCTCCAAGCACAGCATGGGCTCTGGAACCCAGCTCCTTGAGAGGGGCTGGACTCTCCATTTTTCTGCCCTTGCCCCCGGTGAGCAGTGGCGGGCTGGTGTGGGCGTGCTTATTGCCCCACAGCTCAGCTGACACAACGAGAGGGTCGCGTCCCTCCGCTTTCGGGTTGGAGACATGTCTCTCACTGTCATTTCGGCCTATGGCCCGAATAGCAGTGCAGAGTACCCGGCCTTCTTGGAGTCTCTGGGAGTGGTGCTGGATGGTGCTCTGACTGGGGGCTCTGCTGTTCTTCTAGGGGACTTCAATGTTGGCAACGACAGTGAGACCTGGAAAGGTGTGATTGGGAGGAACGACCTCCCTAATCTGGACCCGAGCGGTGTTCTGTTGCTGGACTTCTGTGCTAGTCACAGTTTGTTTGTAACGGACACCATGTTTGAGCACAGGGGTGTCCATCAGGATTCCCTGGGCCGGAGGTCGATGATCAACTTTTTTGTTGCGTTATCCGACCTCTGTCTATGTGTCTTGGACAGTCGGATGAAGAGAGGGGCTGGGCTGTCAACTGATCACTACCTGGTGGTGAGCGGTTGGGGACATTGAGTCCGAATGGACCATGTTCTACACCTCTATTGTCAAACGCAGCCGCCCGTAGCTGTGGTCATGAGGTCTCCGGTGCCTGTCGCGGCGGCAACCCCCGAACCCGGGACACTGAAAGCGTCAAGCTGAAGTAGGAGCTGGAGTGAGTCACACGAGTGAGTGAGTGAGTTAGTTAGTAAATAGAGTAAAATAGAGTTGAGGCAGATCAAACATAACAAAATCACCAGAAAAAAACAAAAAAGAAATACAAACAAGCAAGAATAAAAAGAATACTGCCTTGAAGTCACTCAGTAAATGAACCTCATGTAACTTTTCTTGCCCCCCCCCCTTTTTTTTTTTGCTTGCATCTGCTTTTAGTATTCACTGGAAAAAAAATTGAAGTAGCTAATTAACCTCAGAAGAGAAACGTTATATGTTTTTTTTAAGTCCCCAGGTGCATTAAGTCAAGACCAACAAAAAACAAAAAACAAGAAAAACAAAAATCAGACACGAGACATCGCTGTTCCGTGTGATATGATCGCAAAGTCTCAAAGTCATTTCATACAGCCTCTTCAATTTATATATGTTATTGCAAGTTTTCCCCCGTGACCTTGAGCTCAGGAATAAGTATCGAAAATGGATGGATGGATGGATGGCAAGTTTTCATCCTCTCGCTACAACCGTTCTAGCTTCTTCTCTCTCCTCTCTCTTTCTCTCTCTCTCTGTCACTTTCTCTCCCTCATCTACTGAGGATAGAGACGATTGTTTGGAAGTAGTTAAAGCAGGAGAGAGTGGAAGGCGGCAGACAGACAGTGACCAACAAAACTGTAAACAACATCAGACGTGTGCACAGTTGTCATGCCAGTATTGCATCCAAATTACATGGTTTATTAAAATACTCAAATTACAGCATTTATATTTATGTTTCTAATACTTTTAATTAAGTGCTTTATTTCACCTTTATCTCATCTTTATCTTGTCACAGTTGGAAATTCCTGTCTGCTTCTTTCACGACGTGAAGGTCCTCCTTCTGGGGTCAGGGTGGGGCTCCTGCTCTGGAAGAATTGAGATATATAGACCTTTTATATTGTTTTAAGAGTCATTTCAATAAAGAGACCAATACAATGGGGCTTCAAAGACACAGATTTTGTTGAAACCTTGCTTTGGTTCATTTTCAATTGACATTAAAGCACATTCTACACATCCCATGATATATTTTTACCTCCTATGAGGTGAGTCACCAAAACACTCCATCCATCCACTGCTGCTCTGGCACCTCTGCCACATTGTAGAACCCATTGTGGCCCATCAGTCAAAAAGTTGGCCCCCACCCACTCCTCTGAGGTAGACCGTGGCTGCATGTTTGTCACCGACACACACACACACACACACACACACACACACACACACACACACACACACACACACACACACACCGACCCCTGGTGTATTTTTTCACTGCTGTTAATAGAAGCCGGTTGACAATAAAAGGCCCCCCGGAGGCCGTGGCGGGGACTAATAACCATCTAAATCAGCCTCTGTGGCAGTGCTGAAAGGCAGCCTACTTTATACGCACAGTGTATATGTGCTGCAAAGTACCTTCCAGCCTACTACTGTAATTTTATGGCTCCAGTTTTATCCCCCTCTCTCTCCGCATGGCCGTCGGAGATGTTGGGAGCGAAGTTTAAGAGGGTGTCTGCAGATCAAAGTGCCTTCGGGCAAACCCCTCACAGACCCCCCACCCTCCCCTACCCCACCACTCACTTCCACACTCTATCCCCCCCAACCCCCTGCGGCAGACGCTGAGATACGTGCACTTGCATTAAGGGTGATACACCACTGTTTTGTTTGCTTCAACCTGAATATGGAACAAGCAAAGCTTAATACTATACAATAAATAACTTCATATTGCACACATGTAAAATAATATTTTCAAAAGAAAAAAAAAATTATAAAAAAATTGTAACTTAAAAATTGTAAGCCTCTTTTTAGATTTTAGAGTTAAAAAAAAACCCTGACTAACTCAGATTAATTTTCATATAAAAATCATTCAGAAAATGAAACGTCAATTGATAAATAAAACTTTTCCTGAAAAACACCTTCAAATTAGAAATTTTCATTTTACATTTTTTTTGTGTGTCTTCATATTCCATTTATATTTAAACATTCAACTGTTAAATCATTCAAATAAAAATTGTGATTTCCCTAAAATAAATTATTTTATCTGATCTAAATCAGAGGAAAATGACATGCCATTCTAAAATAATATACTACATTTTTTAAGACACAACATAAAACTGCAGGAGGCTCTAGATAGTTTGAAACACACCTTGTTGTTCAGTTCACAAACTGCAGGACGAGTGTGCTTCACAATTATTCCAAATTAAATACAACAAAGCAGGGAGATTTAGCAGGGGACAAAGCAAATTCACCGTGTACAGTCGTACACAGTGAATTTATTTTCATGTTTTAATATATATTTTTTTTTTTAAAAAATGTGATTTTGGAATTAAACTTGTATCTGGACAAAAGTCAGCCGGACAGCGGCGTGTGTGTGTGTGTGTGTGTGGGTGCGCGCGCGCGCGCGTGTTCCATTCCCGGCCAGCAGGCTGTACTGTTGCAACATCTCACATCCTCACCTCTGTCTTGGCTTTTTTCTAAATGTATTTTTTCAGCCTTCATAGTTTAATGTAGTTTTAATAAACTACATTAAACTATGTGTGCTGGATTCCCACTGGGAGTCTGGAGGAAACGCTAAGTGTAGGGTTGAGCTCAAGTGGAAATTACCTTGTCGAGTTTTTTTATTTTACTTTATTTAATTTATTTTTTGCACAGGCTTGATGCGTGCAGCCTGCATCAAGACTTTACCAAGACCATCCACCACCACCACCACCACCAGTAGCAGTGGAACTAACTCGGTCAGTCAGTCAGCCGCTGCCTGCAACTCATTATGTTTCTCTCTCACTTTTTTCCATTGTGGAGAAGGAAAAACAGAAGAGGGCGAAGAGAAGGAGAGACAGAGAGAAGCCCGGTGATAACTGACACAACCACAACTTTCCCTCTCCTCAGCCAGGCACAGTTTTAGAAACAAACAGATAGCAGCTCGGCTCCAGACTCCAAAGGTCTGATCATAAACTATGTACCTACTCTAGCATGATGGCCGCTGTTGACATTTTTTCTGACCGTTGTCCACTTTGTTTTCACCTCCGCTTCGTCTTCCCCCCCTCCCCCCTCCGCCCCCCCCCCCTCCCCGCCCCCCACACCTCCCACCTCCCTCCCTCACATGGTTGCTGGCCTCGGTGCGAGTCCCAGCAGTTGTCAGTTTCAGGATATGCAGCGTTCTTCTGTGGGGAAGGGAAAGTGAGGCATCAGCCCCTGGGCCGCTTCACTCTCACTCTCTCTTCTTTTCCTGTTTTACATTTTTTTTTTTTTGTGGCTGCTTACGGGAAGCAGAGCTCCTCCATGCACCATGTTCACGTAACCCTCCTCGCGTACAGTTTGGGATTACTTGATGAACTAGTCAATTGATGGCTGGTGGGATTTAATGCTGTAACAAATTGCCCTTCACCAGCTCCCTATTTTTTTTTATTGCCTTGATGATGTGTGCACTGTTGTGTTCTGTATGTGCAAAATGTGCACGTTTCCTTTTTTTTTTTTTTTTTTTAAATGAAGACCCTTGAACAGTTGTAGAAGCAGCCTCACCTGATCTAAGTGGCTGCAGTTCTGCACAAGTGTGTGCAGAAAGTCAAGAAAAGCAAAGCTGTGCCTCTGTGCGACGTATGATTTGTGTGTGTGTGTGTGTGTGTGTGTGTGTGTGTGTGTGTGTGTGTGTGCGTGCGTGTGCGTGTGTCTGCCTGTGTGTGTGTGTCTGTGTGTGTGTGTAGAATGGGGTTAAGAGCAGCTTGAGTCCAAACAGGATATTGTAGTACACTGGGGCACAGATTCTTCCTGCGGCAGTTTTTTCACAGAATGTATAGAAACAGATCAAGATTTGATATTTAATATTTTATTTTTGTTGTGTTTTCAGTTTGAGCCATGCCAAGAGAAGTCATTTTGCATATTGGGATATGGTTGCACACAATCACCCAGACAAGGCACACCCAGTTGACCAGTGCTGTTTCACAGGCGGTGCACATATTGAACACTTATGAAATGGCTCCCATGATAAACTTAGGATGTTCAACCCCTGAACTGTTCAATGTCATTGAGCTAGACTTAGTAGTATGCAGTATATATGTATAGAACACATCAGTTGCATATGTCAACAATTCTTTTTGAACTGAAGCGCTGTGACTCCAGTAAAACTTAACCCACATATTCTCTGCTTGCGGCTTGCAGATTGTAGGTTCCTCGTTGGTCTCGGACTTTCCCTCTTGCATTATTTTTCTTCTCTGTTTTTTTTCTTTCTCTCTTTCTTTCCTCTCTTCTCTCCCGCTTGAAAAAATGGTGGCATGGGAGGGAGCGTCCTGGATGCAGTCTGATCAATTTGTGAGACAAAGAAGGCCGGAGCTGCCTATGTTGCAACACAACAAACAACAAGTGCGTGTCTGTGTGTGTGTGTGTGTGTGTGTGTGTGTGTGTGAGAGAGAGAGAGAGACAGAGGTAGAGGGAGAGAGACACACAGAAGAAGAGTTGTCCATGTGTTTGAGACGGAGAAGAGCAGCATGGGTCTTCATTTCTGTTGCCAGGAGATTTAAAACCAGCCGTTTATCCAGTGCCAGAGCTGACTGCACTGGACCAGCAGCTCCTCCTGAGTCACCTCCACCAATTTGACTGTGTATTAAACCTTATGCCTGGATATTTGGATATTTGTGCAGACAGCCAGACGGCTTGGCAGCTGGATGGTTAAATAGACACATTTCTTGCTTGGCAACATCCTGCAAGACAAAGAGTCCAGCCTAAATATAAACAGTGGAACAATGTGGGCACAATGTGATGCTTAATTAACTATTATTCTTGGTCCAGGACCAACAAATCCTATTTTCCTCCCGAGTCCTCTCTTTTGGTCTTGGTAGTCCCATAAAACAGTTTTTGGACGGGGAAGCAGACATTGTTTTTTGTCTGCATTAGTAAATGTGACTTTACGAGCACTGCTTTCCATCACATTGAGCCATTTGTTTTGCGCTCGTTACTCTAAATCAAATCTCCACTTTGTTTTTTTGTTTGTTTGTTTTTTTACACAAAGAGGTTTGTACTAAAGCATAAGAGCCACAGAAAATTGGTAGTTTGGAAGGGGTTTATGGTGACTCTTTGATGAAGAGAACAAAAAAAATCAACCATAAACCAAATTAAATCAAATAAAAATAAAATTAAATGTTTTTTTTTTTAGTAAGACTATTAATGGCTCCTAGTGGAATAACAACTTGGTGTGTTCTTTCCATAATGCAAGCTGATGCAACAGCTCTTTCACTTTTTATTAAGAAGATTATGAAGGCGGAATATAAAAAGCCATTATTTGAGTGTTATTTTTTCTCTCTGGATTTGCTGGTCCGACTGTCTAGTTCCCATCATTAAAACATTGGGACTCCTCCTGCTCCTCTTCCTCCTCCTGCCGTGGCCTCCATTCCTGCAGTCTTTGTCACTTGCGACCCCGAAGTGACATGTTTTGCTCTCAGGATTGATTCATGTGCACAGATGTCGATGTGCAAAAATGAAATGTGCCTTTTACTCTTAAGTAAAGGAGATTTGAACCTGAAGCAGTGATTATAAAACGCATGGTGACAATCCCATCTCCCATGATGCACTAAAAAGAGCCTGTGATCTTTTTTCCCCCTTCCATTCTATTCCCATGGCCGTTCCTCATGTGTCCTGACTTAATTGCCAAGGTTATGACTGAGGAGAGATGGACCCATCCCGCTTGCCTTTGCTGGGACTAGATTCATAGTAACCTCCCCCACCACCTCCACCTCCCCCAAGCAGGGAAAAGCAATAGGAAGCCAAAGCAATAAAAGGCTTTGGCATTGATGGGCCTGTTTTCCAAACACCCGGGACCCTCTCAGGTCTGGCTGGAGGGGCCGGGAGGGGGTGCACTCCTTATTGCTGTGTCTCACTCAGAGTCGCCGTGTCCCACTGAGGGTCCACATTTGGTTGTCTTGGGCTCCTGAGTCCCTGTCCTGTCTGTCTGTTACTCCTGTCTCCTGTCTGTTAACATGCTATGGAAGCTGGCGTAGTGGCAGGACAAGTGGGGTAAGGAATTTCTGTGTGTGTCGAAGGCCTTGGGCAAACAGGTCTCAGTGTGTGCAAATATACGGACAACCGCTCCCTTGTGCTTCTTCTCTTATGAGGTTGGACACGGGGAAAGAAAATGGAAGAAGACTGGTGAAAACGTTGGTACGTCTGTACTTGTTTGTTGTCTCTCTAACTACTGTTAAATACACTCACACTCACTGTCGTCTCCAGGAAAGCTGTTGCAGTGGCTAACTTTAGCACCAGGGATAATGGAACTTTAGTTTGACTGTTGCCAAACTTTGCACGAAAAACATAATTAAAAAAGTAAAATAACAAATGCCAGCACCCTAACATTAGCTTCGTAGATTGGCTATATTCCAGTAATGTTGGTAAAGAGGAAATGTTCCCCTTTATTCAACTTCCTCCAACCCTGCCAAAATGAATACAGAGAAAGACGTCATTCTCTAGGTTTAAAGAGGGACCGATCCCTTGGTTTGGTGCCCCCTAGTGGCCTGGTGCACTTCCGTTTTGTTTTGTCAATTTTCAGTGTTTGTCTCTTGCAGCGCGTTTCTGTGTTTGCAGCACATTTGCAGCTCTCGGCTACCATACATTGATCTTTAGTAAAGTTCAGAATTGTACTTTACTGTACATCAGAATTAAAAAGATATATATTTCACCCCAGATTTTGTTAATGACGCTGCAAGGCTCGCCAAATACACCAGGGCCTATGTGTCCATAAGAGGCTGTTGAAAAGAAACGTCGCAAATTCAAAACAAAATGGACCTGCCAAGTCCTCCAGACACTTGGATGACACCACATGAGTAGTATGAAGACATTTCGCCCGAGTACTTGGCCACAGCGGATTTCCTCTGGACGGGAATTCTTTCCCCCCGCGAAGCTCCAGATGAGTTGCTCTGAGGACTAGAAAGCGTCTCCGTCGAGGTAGGAGGAGGAGGAGGAGCAGTAGGAGCAGTAAGTGTTGGGGGGGGGGGGGGGGGAAAACTACTTTAGTGAACTACCCCTTTAAAAGCCAACATGTTGTACTTCTCCCCCACGACCCCACTGCACCTCCCGAACAACTTCTTAACCCCTCCGTCCACTGGGCTCCAGCAGCTGGATCAGGCTCATGCACAAGGCTCCCACTCATGCCAGCAGATTGCTTATGACAGGCCCTTATGCAGACACCTCCACTGCCACGAGCAATTACTTTAAATACACAGGACTAGGCCAGAAATGGGCTGACCTGTGTGTGTGTGTAGGATGGGGTGTGGGGGTTGGTGAGGTGGTAGTAGCAAGGGGCAGGAGAGACAGAGGGAGAGGAAGAGAGCAGCAGTGGTTGTAAAACTGGAGGGAAGGAAAGCAAAGTGCTGCCAGTTTTCTCTCTCTCTCTTTTGGGGTTTGTGTGTGCGGTGGTGGGGGGGTGGGGGGTGTAAATTCTGTTTCTTTTAATCTGGAGCAACTGAACACTTCAGAGTGCCACAATGAAAACCAACAAAAGTATGCTTTTCCTTCTGCTTTACAGCCTGTCGCTGCAAATACAAACTAGAGCTGTCAAGACGGACTGACATGTCTGCCTGTCCTTCTGTTTGTCTGTCTGCATGCATGCCTGTCGGTCTGTCCTACTGTCTGTCTGTCTGGCCGGCCGACTAACCCAGTCCGTCTGTCCAACCAGCTCAGGGGTGCAGACCGGCTGGGACTGAAGCTGCTACACTGTGAGTCTTGTCCCTGCTGACGGCTGTTTTTTCTTCAGTTCTCTGCCTCTGCTCTTGATCATTGGGGGTGTTGGGACTCAGACCGGCAGGGAACAATGAGTGCAAAGACTTGAGCCATTTGTCCTGGTTCTGGAGTCCAATGTTTGTGTGTTGTGTCTGAGAGAGGAGGACTTGTTTGTTGACAGGCTGCTGGAAGTTTCCGAGCGTGTTTGATCGCAATCCAATCAAAACCGCTGATGTGACGTGAGATTCAAACTGTGTTTTTCTTTTACAATGTGTGTAACTGCTTATGTAGAAACCAAAAAAATCAGGTCCTTGGGTAGAGTTGTTAATGTTACAACGATTGCGGCAAACCTTTTGACTGGTGGGTCCACAATAGATTCTACAATGTGACAGAGGGGCCAGAACAGGAGCAGATGAATGGAGTGTTTTGGTGACCCACCTCATAGGAGGAAATAATATGTCATGGTATATTATGTAGAAAACATGTGCTTTGATGTCAATTGAAATGGAACCAAAGCAAAGTAACAACAAAATATGTGTCTTTGAAGCCCCCATGTTATTTAGCTCTTTATAGAAATGACTCTTAAAACACTATTTTATGGCTGATTGACTGTTAATATAGTTTCTTGAAATTTGGAGGACCGGATGAGAAAGTAAAATGGGACGCATATGGCCCCCGGGCCATAGTTTGCCCATGCCTGCACTAGACCAAAAGACTGAACCAGCTACCAACTGTCGCAAGATTTCAGATAGATGTCACGCATCCACATCCACAGGATCCTCAGGTTACCGTGATCTGTAGTAAAATCCAGTTGAACTTATTCTTGTTCTTGCCTTAAAAACAAAAAAAAAAAGGCATGGAAAGTCGTCAAAACAAACTGTAAAATAATAAATCACCAGATTTTGTGCTATAAACATCCGTCAGCTGTTCAGCAGTCGGCTGCCTTCTCACTCTCGCAGGTGAAACGCGGCAACCTTCTGACTTTAATGTCTTTATTTGTGTGTTCCGTGTGGGTCCTGTGAACGCCGTCACGCTCAGAGTGCTGCAGAGTGACGGTTGAATCAGAGCTTCCTTGTATCTGTGAGGGAAACGGTGGAGAAGGGAAAAGGCCCGAGTTCTTATGAGGTGAAGCAAAAACTGTTGAATTATTTCACGTCTTTCTCAGAAAGGTCTTTCTCACACAGCCCCCTTCCACATCCCTGTCCTGCCTTCTTCCCTTCACACACACACACACACACACACACACAGACCTTTGTGTGTGTGTGTGTGGGTGTATGTGTGTGGCTGCTGAGCTGTTCCACATGTGTTGGGCGCGTCACATCAAATTAGGCCTCGCTGACAAAAGGGGCTTTTACACACAGGTGGATGCTGCGGGTGCAAACTCTGAAGCCAGCCAGTCAGCCACTGCCCCCCCCCCCCAAAAAAAAAAAGAAAAGAAAAGAAAAAAGAAACAGTTAGTCAGCAAACCAGCCAGTCAGTGAGTGAACCAGTCGAGCAGCGACTTCAGTGTGTATGTGTGTGTGATGTTTGGATTGACGGAGCGTATTTGGTCCACTTTAATGGCACTGGATGCCTGAACTAAGAAAAAGAGGAAAAAGGAAAAAGAATAATCATCATCAGCGTCATTTCAGAAATTGAATCATTCCTCACGCCACTCTGCCTCCTGGCTTTGCACCTTTTTTTGAAGGCCCATCTACATCAAGATGGGTTTCTCTGAAAATGGTCAAATACTTTGCAGTTTTGGCCTTGAGCCTTTAAACCAAGCCGGGGTTTACACCTAAACCACACATTTACTGAAAGGCTCCCCAGGGTGGATTAGTTTATAAAACAACAACAGCAACTTGGGGCAGCAGACTTCTTCCTGCTGCTGATGATCTGCCTGAGGTCCTTCGCCCTGAGTTTTATCACACACGCTGCTCCTGGATTGGCCCTGGATTGTGGGCAAAGTGAAAATAAACCCAACCAAAGCAGGCTGCAAACCTCCTGTTTAACTTTTTTCTGGATTGGCAGACTCGGATGTAGAGCTAGAACACCTTAATGACCAAAATGTCAATTGACGTTTGACCTCTACAACTCCCAGTCGACCTTATCATGGAGCTTTGAGGCTTTGTGTTCTAAAGTATCTCCGAGCAGATGTTCAACATTGTCGTTTATCCGTACCGTCTTTTAACATGCTATCTTTGCAATCATCTTGTGGTGCTACTGTTGTTAGCGAGGTGCTACATTGTAAGCTAGCTGCTACACATCAGGCTCCAGGTCTTCTTCTTCTTCTTCTTCTTCTTCTTCTTCTTCTTCTTCTTCTTCTGCTGTTGGGGAGTAAACTCACAGCACCACACAAAAATTGCTGTCTTCATGTAAACAGTTCCTGAGTCAGCGGAGTCTCTGCTGGTTTGGCCTCAGCCTGTCAGGTGAAGAGATGGAAGCCGTAGTCCAGAGCAGCTCGTTAGCACTGAGTCTAACGGCCAGATCCACAAAGAATGGCGCACAGCATTAAATTGTGGTGCGTTTTGCGCATTGCATCCGGAAAGGATTTCTGCGCTAATGATATGCAGGTGCAATAACGCCCATAAATGTGGCCCCTGAGGAGTCAGAAGCGCAGACCAGATGTTGAATTTCTGACGGAATTCTTTATTTCTGTTGTTGTCAAATAACATGCCTATTGGCTCTCTCCCAAACTCACGCCAAGAAAGAGACAGTCGCACACGTCTCTCCAAACATCCCCACAGCCCGACACACACTACACACAGCTTTCCAGGGTCTCTGTCCTCCTCTTAAAAGGGGAAGCGTAACATGTTCACCCCATACAAAATAAAACGTTTATTATACTGACAGCAACACGAACATTAATAAACAGTGGAACACAGAAAACTGAACACACGTCAGGAATGTTACAATATGATTACGAGTGTGGTTCATTGTGCGGCAAGAACGAATCCGAACCTTCAAATAATTTTCATTTGTCACAAAGAGAAACTCAGGCGCTCCTGTGCACTCCTGTGCACTCTGGGGATTACGACAGTGGTCGTGATTGGAAGGCAGTCAAGGCGCGCCAAGTATATTTATATATAAATACATATTTGTAAGTGAACTTGTAACTTATCAATGTGTTGCGTTCTTAAATAAATAAACAAATAAATAAATTAAAAAAAAGATTTTATATTTGATAAGATGTGTGTATGATATTTTTCTATACACACACAACTCGTCATCGGAGAGAGTCGCTCTGACGCCAGAAACACTTTGATGGACGAAACTGCGCCTGGTTTTGGCTGGCGGTGCTTACGCTTACGTGCAAACTCTTTCTGGATCGGCATTTGCATAGAAGGGGTGTTATTTTGGGCGTAACGACTAATTTAAACATATTCAAATGAGTCTGTCTCAGCCCTGCCGCTACCTGCGCCTCGGTGCATTTTCCGCCGCTTTTTTACGTTTGCGTCCCCTCTGCGGATAGGACGCACTGTTTTTGGTGCCTTTTGTGCAGATTTTGCGGATCTGGCCCTAAGACTCGTCTGCAAGTGTGTTTAACTTCCTTTGACAGTCTTTTATTAAATTCTCTCCCGCCAGTTGTCATTTTTCATGCATGAGCATATGTTACACACACACACACACACACACACACACACACACACACACACACACAGATGGACACAGTCACAGTCCCCTGGTGCTGCGGTGGCCATAATGCAGCTGCAGCAGTGCAGGCTGAGTTATTGCCTTTAAACGGTCTGATTGTTGAGTTCCATAGAGCAGCAGCCAGTCTGCCTCGCAACTAATGCTGCCTGGATATTCTATTTAATTCGCCACACTGGGCCTTAAGCTCTTCTAAAGGCAGGTGCCCCCCCCCTCACCACCCACACCCACCCAACCCCACACCCCACCCTTTAAGAATATAAACCCCTTATCTTCTCCTCTCCCTCCCTTCCTCTCTCCCCTCCCTCACTCTCTCCCTCCCACCCCCTCCTCTCCCCTGCCGCCTCCCTCCCTCCCTCCTGCGTGGCAGAACACTGGCTGACTTGTGTTTGGAGAAGTGATTTCTCAACAGTCCATAAAACATTCTTCTGACGTTTTGGACGTCCGCTGCAATGGGGCAGTAGAGTGGGGGAGCGGGGCTATCACTATGAGCCGCAAAGAAAAAGAAGAAGAAAAAAGAAAAGACAAGAAAAGAAAAGAAAGGGCAGTAGCCTTGCCTGGCAGCAGACACTTTTTTCTTTCTTCTTTTTCTCACAATAATATGCGGCGTTAAAAGACGCAGGCAGGGCATAAAATGAATGGAAATTGAGATGCATGTCTAAAGACGGCTAAGGAGGAAAGGATCGTCAGACGTCTGGCGTCACGTGCGGAGCCACAACTGAAGACCTCCCAACAAAATAGGTTTTCCTTTTTTGCTTCTTCTGCATGTTGTGAACTTGAGCTTCGCTGGCGGTAGTTTTTTTTTTTTTTTTTGCCACTGTACCAAAGTCAAGCGTCAAGCTTGCTAGCCGACTGCCCCCCCCGCCCCCTTCCGCACTCACCCCATGATAGCCTCAGCCAGAAACAATGCTGCTTTAACTGCTCAGGTTGGTGGGGGGTTGATTGGTTGCTTGCGTGGCTGAACGGTGATAATCCGCGCCCACAAATCCTGCGCGTTTAGTCAAATTATTCCAGGCCTTAAGGCCCCCATTGTGGCCTGTGGACCGGCCCGCCTGCTGCTGTCTGAGCACCCCCAGCGGGACAACAATGCCACCATTCAGGGCCACTCGCTGCTACCCACTGGCAATTTCAGGTGTGAATTGGCCGTGTAGCCAGTGGCTTATATTAAATGACCTGAGACGTGACCTCAAAGGGTAGGAGAGGACAGGGTGGGGGGGGGTTGGCATTTGGCAAACGGGAGATTATGAGTGAGAGAGAGAGAGAGAGAGACAGACAGACAGACAGAGAGAGAGAGAGGGGGGGGGGGGTGCTGCACCACACTTAAAACTCTGTCAACCTGTTTTTTTTGTTTTCTCTCTCTCTCTCTCTGATCGCCTTAGAACAATTTTGCGAGATGATGACGGGATGAAAAGTGAGAGGGACAGCTAGGGAGCGCTTGCAGAGTGTAAATAATGATCCCCTTTGGTCTTCTTCTTCGCCTTGGTTTGCAGTTACATCCTCCACCTGAAAAATCAAATAATGATAATGTGCTTTTAATCATATCTCCTTGGCCGCCCTGCTTTACGTGGGTGAGTGCCACTTCCAGGCTCTTTGATGGGAATATGCAATGCGCCCAAAAAAACTTTTTGAAGTGCCGGCAAGCTGCTGCGAGGGGGAGGGAGGGTGCATGTGGTTGGGGGAGGGGAGGGGCGTAGGGGATGGGGAAGGGGTGGGCCTATGGGCCTTTGATGTGCCAGGGTCTTGAGAGGCTGCACGCTGCCCTGCCACTCTGTCAGTAGCACAGCTGCACTGGAGGCCCCCTACTCTGACCTTGACTGACTGGCTGGCTGGCTGGCTGGTTGGCTGGCAAGCTGACTGACTGACTGACTCAGTACGTTTACGTGAAGAGCTTAATCGGACTAAGCTCATAATTCAGTTTTCTCTCCTTGTCCCCACATACATGCAGCTGAGAAAATTGAATTATTGATGGGAATGTGTCCTAATTATTATTACTGGCCGATTTTACTGTCGAAGCCCACATCTACCACAGTGAATATACTCTTGTGGGGAGCGCTATCTATCAGCTGTCTACATCTGTGAGCCACTGAGACTCACAGCTTGCTTCTTCGAGTATTAGTCAATGAAGTCAGCATTCAGGTAACATTTTGGTTTGGGCTGCCTGAGACAACTGGTTTCCCTCGGCTATCATGTTTTCTTTACTTTCAATCAAATCACTAGTAACATGTTGTGCGGGTTGGTGAGCTTAGCAGTTCGGTAAGGAAACCGATGGTGATATGGAGAGGCAGACAGCAACGCCACGTGCGGTTGGAGGGTTGCAACAAAACCATGTCTTGGAGTCTACACTTGCTGTCACCGTGGCGAGAGACCAGACCCTTCGTTCTTGGTGCATAAACCAGATGAAGAACTCATGAAGATGTTTCCAGCCTCCAGGAAGTAAGAAGTAAGTATGAGTGCCAATTCCACTCCAAGGGAGAAGCGCCATTGTTCTGTATGAACTGGCGAGTTGTTCAGAGCACCGTGTCGTTGCAAATCTTTTTTGGAGAACACAAATTAACTAAAAAGCTTCTCAGTTGTGTCCTCAGTTATACACAAACTCGTAGTAGCGCCGCACATTAAAGGAGCTCCTGTCTTGAATGTTTTTGTTCCCGGGGCACACGCTCGTGCGGGATTGTGCGCATTGTCCAGTTATACTCCAACTAAGGCACGACTAAGGCGTATACATGAGGGAGAAATATTAATTCCATTCGTATTATCTGGGTGTCTCAATGGGAGGTTCTCCGATTCCAATCGGAGTTCTCAAACTCAGATCATAGTCGTACTAACCCGTTTACATGCACTTCAGTTGTCTGATCATAATCGGACTAATTCTGATCAGGCAACTGATGACTCCTATGTCCCTCCACCCCCCGCCCTCCAAAACCCCAACTCTCCACCGCGTAACAAATAAAGCACGTTCCCCGGAGCCACACGCGCGCCCCCTGCCATTGCACCGCCCCACTGTTTGAGAAGGACTGGACTAAGGCAATAATTCAGTTTCCCAAAGTGTCATGTAAACGTACTGACTGTCTGACTGACTGTCTGCTGGCTGGCTGGCTGACAAGCTCACCCAGTTGACTGCGAGCTCCATAGCTGCCGACACGCGCCAGCACTTGTCGTAAGGTTAAACTTAATAGAAGTTTGCACAAGAGGTGGATTGGTCTTGGCGGGATGATGCAAAGCTGCTGCTGTCAGAAACACACACACACACACACACACACACACACACACACACACACACACACACACACACAGCCTCATTCATGTTAAAGTCAACTTAAACACGCCTTGGTGAATGAATCCGAGAGCACTTGAAAAAGAATCCACCTCCTCTTCTTTTTCTTCCACTATTTCCTTATTTTCTTGTCAACGTTTAAGAAGAAAACTTGCAGCCGACGGCTGTTTCCTGCTTACAGTCTATGCAAATGTGCCACTGGGATTTTATCTTTTTTTTTATGCAGTCCGACTCCTTGCCAAATGGAATGTGTTTTCAATGGCTCTGCGCAGAGCCATTGAAGTGCGCTGCAACCTGTTGGGCACCGTCCAGCTCAACCTTGGCTCAACCCTCCACCTGGGGAGGCAAGAGCTTTCCAGGGCCTTGGCTATATGACACTCAGCTAACTGCAAACCTCCTTTTCTCTCATTTTTTCTAGAGTAAGGATCTGAGTGAAGCATTAAATATCCAGTCACAACTGAGAACAGCACAGATGTTTCTTCTGTGCGCTGCTCTTGGATATTTTGGACGCAATGAAAATTGTTTTCTGGAAGATCAGTCTTCTTTCTGCTCCCTTTCACTCAAGACCGGAGAACGTTTGTATTGATATGAAAATTGTTTTTCTTTTATAAAGAATTAAATAAAGAATAAATAAATACATTTGATTGGTGCTAATTTTTGTGACGTTTTTACCATGAAGCTTTTCTTCTGGATCACAAGTAGCAGTTTTAAGGTTTTCCTGCTCTGAGGTCAAACCACAATTTGCAACTTTGTGCTACCAAGCGGTGAAAGATCAACCGTGGACTTTGACAGTGTCTGGCGAACAGCTCCAAATGTCAGGCCGGGACTCAAGGCACGACTCAGAGATCTTTGAGAAAACAGACTTTTTTGATTCACCAATGACTTCTAAACAGAGTGACAAATCAAAAGACTATAACATTTCTGATGAAATCCTGTCCAGGCTCTCAGAAGAGAGCTCAAAACTCTGAATAGTCTAAAAAAGAACAAAAATAAAAACCACTCCATGAGGAGGACAAAGGCCAGCAGTCGAAAGCTAAGAAAATTAAGCAAACACAAAACTCTCCAACAGGAGAAATAAGGCTAATGATTAGCGCTATGGAAAAGTTGACAAACCAAAACGCTCCTACTGGAGGAAAAGCAAACCTAAGAGATAATTACCCAGAACATAAAACAACTCATGCCTAAAAGGACATGCTAGAGGAAAAACTATGAAACTTCAGTAACAAAATCAAAATCACTCAGCTATGAAGATAAACTACGACTTGGATTCAAAACTAAGCTATATAAATTACAAAAAAAAACAACAAACAAACACTCATCACGAGGAACAAAGGCATGGCATATGTGCGGCAATCTGTGACTGAGGACATGGACTGGAAACAGGCTCGTGTTAACTGACCTAAGACAAAGACACTCTGGCAAGAGACAAGGAAAATGCAGACTACTTAAGCATATGGAGGGTATTGGGGAACAGGTGAAGACAATATCATATACTATGTCTAATATATGCCCTGTGTCTGCCCAGTAACCAGGGCAGACACAGGTGACTGTGACTCTGAGGAAGGGCAAGTGCTCTGAAACGAGAGGAGAGTTAGTTTCCTTTTTTCAAAAGAAAACAGGAAATGACAGGACTAAAAAAAAAAAAAAGACAAGACAAACTTTATCACGGTGTGACACAAATCAGTGCAGAATCCAGTGTGAGAGCAGATGTTCAGTCCTCCAGTGGGTCCTGCTGTGCTCCTGAAACTTTTATCCTGAAGCTGAGCATCAGCAGTAGTATTTTAGTAGCAGCAGCATTGATAGTAGCAGTAACAGCAGCAGCAGATGAAACAGAAGCAGCAGTAACAGTAGCAGAAACAGGAAAAGCAGCATCAGCAGCAGCAGTAACAGTAACAGTAGAAGCAGCAGCAGCAGCAGCAGCAGCAGTAACAGTAACAGTAGAAGCAGCAGCAGCAGCAGCAGCAGCAGTAACAGTAACAGCAGCAGCAGCAGCAGCAGCAGCAGTAACAGCTTCCTCCACTGACTCCCTCTTCCCGGTTGTGTGTATTTCCTCTTCAAATCACGTTATCGTCAGGTTATCGTGGTGAAAACTCACTGTTTCCAACATTGACTGGCTGTCGGCTGCCCTCAGCCTGACCTGCGAACACTCTCTCTCTTCAACACATCTGCCTCTGGTTTCGTGAAGGCTGTGTTTTTTCTTCTGTGGAGGAGACAACGCGGCCCGACGGCGAGTTTTGAGCGCTCACCCCGATTTGACTTGGCCATGCGGTCGCGTTGCCGTGGCAACGTGCTGAAAAGACTCACTTCCTCAGACTCAGGCCGATCGTAACCTACATATTATTTTTAGTTGCTCGGCGTTGTGTTGCTTTTTGGATGCTCGACCATGTTGGTGAGCGAGCGAGTGAGCGAGCGTGCACAAAAATGCAACCGTGAGACATGTTGGACCTGCAGGGGGTGCTGTGGTCGGACAAAACTCTCAGTCGCTCATCAGCTGTGTCGCCCCACACACATCTATGGCCTTTCATTGCCTTCTCCCTCTCTCCCTCTGTCTTTCTTTCTTACTTTGACTCTCTCTCTCTCTCTCTCTCTCTCTCTCTCTCTCTCTCTCTCTCTCTGTCCTGCCGCCCCCCCCCCCTTCTCTCTCTCTCTCTGTGGCAGGCAGTAATAAAGGTCTGACAGGCAGAGCGTGAAGGTCATGGTTATTAGATGGTAAAGGCGAGAGCCACAGCTGGGCGGGCAAAGTGGCCTCTCTCTCTCTCTCTCTCTCTCTCTCTCTCTCTCTCTCTCTCTCTCTCTCCCACTCTCTGGCCAAAAGTGATGAGTTGTGTGTGTGTGTGTGTTTGTGTGTGTATGTGTGTGTGTGTGTGTGTGTGTGTGTTGAGACGGTCGGGGGAGGGGCGGCAGTACGGATGAACAGAGAGTAAGAGGATTTCTTTTTGACACAAATGTTTTTTTCTTTCCTTACAGCCACCTGGTTTGGTGAGGGCAGGGGAATGGGATAGAGGAGCAGGGGGAAAGCCGAGGTGTGGGGGGGTATCTTCATAAATTGTCGGGTGTGAGTGAGAAGAAGGGGCGGCGATGATGAGGCGATGTCGATATGCTGTCCAAGTGAGCGCATGTGTGTGTGTGTGCATGTATGTGTGTTTGTGTGTGTGCATGCGTGCATGCGTGTGTGATGCGAGCTCCCATCTGACAGCCCTGGACGCATTCACACCTGCTGTGTGATGATCCAGGAGTGGCCTCCTCCTCTGGGGCCACCAGCAGCCGAGGTACTGGAGAACCTGCACAACTCGACCAGCTGAGGTGATTAGTTGGTTCCTCTGTCATCTGTGGAGAGTTTAAGGTCGCACAAAGTCAGTTTTGTCAGCTTGCTTTGACCAATGTGCAAAAATCAAAAGTCCCTGAATGCAGGTAGGAGCAGATGATGGAGGAGATCATTTGGTTTTTGTGAACATGCATCACCATTTACAAAGCCTGAGAATAAGTGCAATCGTTGCTCCGGTGAAGAAGTAGTATTTATTCTTGTCCTTCCTCTGTTATCTTCCCCTCTTAATTGTATCCATTGTTTTTTACTGACTGATAAGTGAATGAAATAAGTCAGACGTTCAAAGATGTTTGCATCGTGTCTAATAGACGGCATTGAAGTTTATCCAGTGTTTTGCCTGGTGACGAATCCAAGAGCACTTATGACTTGCATTTCAAATGTAACTAGCTATGGCTAAAACAGGCTTAGTCTATGACAAGGGTTAAGATGAAGCTTCACTTTTTAAATATAACAAAACTAACGTATTGTCCGTTCCACTATTGATAAAAACAAAAACTTTTAAATTGAGCTTCAGGCAGGTTTTAGTCATTTTACAACCTTTGTACGCTGCACAGTATTCCTGCCTGCAGTGGAAAGTACACCTTCATTTCGTTCCTTTGCCCGTTAACACCTCAAACAATTGAGCTTTTCTCTTCCGCCACACATGAAAAGACTTTTTCTATTTAAATTCCAGAACCATATATCGAGCTAGAAAGACTGAAACCTTAGTTTAGCTGATTTGAAAGAAAAACAAGACTTGATACCCACAGAAGTTCAGCATAAGCAAAGAGAATAATACAGGGCTGTCATAAATTTAGATGGTTTTGTCTCTTGTCCTCCTCTTATCAAAATATTTTTTTTGGGTATAGTCCAGTTTTCTCAGAGACGCTGCCAAAAATCCGACAATTCCAAACCCCAAGTATTCTCCCGCGGGTTTTGCTGCTGTTTTGACAAAAATAACGTAGAGAGTGAACAAAGTGGAGTCGTGCCATGTTTTTCTTTTATTTCTTTTTTTTTATTTTAACCAGTGCTTTCTGCCAAAAAAAACAAAACAAAACAAACAAAACAAAAACATGATCAGTCTGGTTTTCTTTCTAGTGTACAAAAAAACCTCTTGGTCAGAAAACATCTCCAGGATCCGGGATGGACTCATCTCCCACCTCATTTGCATTGATATGAAATTTTTCTGGGCAAGAATCTGATAAAGGCTGTCTGCCTGCCCCGCCGGGTGATCACAGGGTCACTAGCCAACCATAAAAAAGGAGTCCCCCCCCCCCCCAGCGAAAGCCGTCGCTTCCACGGCCAAGAAAAGAAGCGCTGCATCGGGAGAAGACCAGGACTGAGAGCCGAGCTCATTGTGACGGAGATCTGGAGCCACAATGAGCCGCCTCAGTCTGGAGGGGGGTGGGAGGGTGGGGGGTGTCAGGAGTTCAGCCTTTATCATCTTGACCTGCGTTTGACCCCCCGGGCTAGAAATACAGAGAGGCCTCGTATTTAAGCTGCAAAAGACAGACAGACAGGCAGACAGACAGACAAACAGACAGACACACACACACACACACACACACACACACAGCTGCTTCCGCGGGGCTCATCATTCAGGAGCAGCAAGGAAAACAACACACACTGGAGACGCAAAACGACGCTTGCTTTAACCAAACACATGTGGTCGTGTACCTCACAGATTAAAGAGAGAGATAGAGAGAGACAGAGAGAGAGAGAGAGAGAGAGGGAGAGAGAGTCAGCTGATGTGTGTGCGTGTGTAGGTACAGAATGTGTCCGGTGCTACGGAATGTGTCTGGGGTCCTCTGGCAGCTCCACTAGGACAAACTACATTGCAGTTGGATAAAAAGATAGAAAAATTGATAGATAGATGGATATGATCATATTATACATATATATATATATATATATATATATATGTATGTATATATATATATATATATATATATATATATATATATATATATATATGTATAATGGATAGAATTAACTAACGATAGATAGATAGATAGATAGATAGATAGATAGATAGATAGATAGATAGATAGATCAACCCACCCTCCCCTCATAGTGAAAAGACGGAGAGTTTAAGGGGCTGTTTACATGAATACAGGTTTCTCTGAAAAAGAACAAATATTTATGCGGTTCGGCCTTGTGTTTACTCAAAGCCGGCGTTTTCACTGAAACTGCACTGACTGAAACCGCACTTTTTCGAAAACGCTCCTCAGGGTGGATTTTTTTTTAAAACGCCGCCTTGCCCAGATTCGTGTAAACGCTGAAATCGATCTTTTTTGTTAATGACACAGCTCAAAACCCCTCCCTCGCCCTGCAATCTGAGCGGCCGCAACAGACGACCACTCATAACAACAAAAACCCCGTCGGGCAACGGACTTACTGCTACTAATGACCACCCTGCAGTCTGTTGTGAGTGGTCGTCTGCACCTCACAGCTGCTCAGGTTACTAGGGCGGGGGGAGGGATTTAGGTTCTGTGACATCAGTGTTTCCAAAAAAGATCGTTTTCGACGTTGACACGAATCTGGGCAAGGCAGCGTTTTCAAAAAAAAAAAAAAAAAAATCTACCCTGAGGAGCGAAAAAGTGCGGTTTCGGTCTGTGCGGTTTCAGTGAAAACGCCGGCTTCATGTAAACGCAAGGCCGAACCGCATAAATATTTGTGCGTTTTAAGAGAAACCTGTATTTGTGTAAACGGCCCCTGAGATCTCACTTAGCTGCAGAGCAAACTGCAAGAGGTTCCAGAGAGACTACAGCGGCTACTCTAAACTTCTCTTAAAAACCACAGAAGAAAAGCAGGAACAATAGTTAGAAACACTGTTGGCACTGTGGTAGACATGTTGCTGTTTCAGTGGTGTGGCCGTGGGAAGGTCATGTTGCCCCTTGTACCACCAGGGAAAACTCAACTTGGCTAAATTACAGTTGGTCCACGTGAATCTGCTTGACAGACGGCAGGGACGACCAGTCCCCTTTCATGGTTTGCCTCCCTTTGAAAAAATAAAATGCTATCTATGGCCTCTTTACCAGATGGAAACATCTCAAGGACATAGGCAATGTGCTCTGTTAGATTATTTTCTAGATTTAATTTCAACAACCAAAACATCATCACCTGTTGTCTGTCTTGATATGTCTATAAAAAAAAAAAAACCTTGAAGGAGTTTTTGCAGCAATCAACCAAACAGTTTTACTTACTCTGAGTCAATTTTGTTTTCATGTATTTTCCCTGTTGTGCCCTAAGTGTGTCCTGATACATCGTGGCTTGGCAGCCTGGCTGTCTCCATTGATTCCCTGTTGACACAGCAGCAGCCACGCACCCCTCCATCACACTTTAGCCCTTGTCTGCTAGTGTAAAGTCGGGAGAGGAAAACCAACACACAACCCAGACCCTGCCAATCCACTTCCCTCCCCTCATTTCAGCGTCGCTAGGCAGCCCTGTTTTTTTCTCTTCTTCTTCCCCCTGTTGCCTCTTTCTCTTCCTCCTTTTTCCGACATGTGAAAGGGGTCAATGCCTCTGCATGATGGAACCACAGGGCTAAAAGTCTCGGGCCAGACACTGGAGGAGTCCACTACTAATTGCTCTCAGTGAAACCCTGAGCTATTGTCCTGCGCTAGGATTCAATTTGAATTTGAATGGAGGTAGCTAGCTGGTGCTGAGAGTGTAAGGTACACAAATGACTGTCACTGGGAATGGATAGCAGCAGCGACTGTGAACTCCATCCCTAAAGCAGTGCTGTTGGCTTTTTGGCTCTGCATAAGTTATGGTGTATTTGCACTTGCATGATGGCCATGTTGATGAGCTTTTGGCTGAAGAAACGTTAGACTGAACCGGTTTGAATCTTTAGCAGTTTAGAGGAGTAATTTTGACGTGGGGATTTTGCCTCAGCTTCCATTGAAAACTGCAAAGATGCTCCGAGCCTCTCACCCGTAAGTTACGTTACATCACCCCCCCCCCCCGATTTGGGAGATACAATTAGTTGCCAATCCCCCCACCCTCCATCCCTCTCACACACACACAAACACACGCGCGCGCGCGCGCGCACACACACACACATTCCTCCACTTGACATTCGCGTTTCTTAATCTCGGAGTTATTTGCCTTTTCCTTATTTGAAACATTAGGACACTTTACGAGGAGTTTAAGGTGCCCCTTGGGTGCAACAGCTAAGTCAATACATGTGAAAGAAAGATAGTGAGTAAGAGAGAGAGAGGGAGAGAGAGATACTGGCCAGGTTTGCCGCGACAGACAGCTGAACAAATTGCCAGGCCACCCCCCTTCTTGCACTCTGTTTGTTGTGTGTGCGAGCGGCGAGGCTCCTGGTCCGTGTCCTCCTCTTTGCCCCACTAGTGGTTAATTGAGCCCCTGCCAGGCCTCACCCCTTTATTGCCTCCATTTGTCAAAACCCCACATGCCTGAATGGTGCCAGAGACCTCATACAATTGAGGAGCCTTCGTTACCCCTCCGTCTCTCGCCATCCCTCCGTCCTTGTCATCTGCGTCATGATCCCTCCATCCCCAACGGCAAACTGGTATGACCCCGGCCTCTGTGGCTCTGGGCCTACCAGGTCCCGATAGATCTCACGGCGCTTTGTTTGGAAAGTGGAGCAAAAAGCTGCAGACTGGACATGTCAAATAGATTTGGATGGAGTATTTCAGGGGTGGGTGGTGCAGTGATTAGCTCAGTGCTGTTGACTCAAGAGAGAAAAAAAGAAAGAAAAAAAGTTAGGCCAGTTGGGAACTCTAAATTGTGTGTGTGTGCGTGTTTGTGTTTAAGTATGAATGGTTGTCTGTCTTTTTGTCTTTTCTTCCTGCGATGAACCACTAGTCCAGGGTGTCACCCTGCCTTCACCCTATGACAGCTGGGAGAGGCTCCAGCAGACCCCAGAGACCCTGAGAGGAAGAGGGTATAGAAGATGGATGGATGGATGGATGGATGGATTTCAGGGGTGGCAGGGCTGGAAGCTTGCGGGTTCGATTCCCACTCTGGACTTTACTGTGAGGAGTTTGCCGTCTGTCTTCTCTCAAGGCACCAAGACTTGTCCCCAGGCTAACTGGGCACTACAATTCTTTTTTTGCAATTGCGTATATGGATGGTTGTTTTCACTCCGAGGCAGCTGGGATTTAGGCTCCAGTGCTGCTGACACATGGTGGGTGGTGGGTAGTGTTGTACTCAAGACTTCACCAACAGAGACCAAGACATCATCAAGAGTAGAGAGTATTGAGATCGAGACAAGACATATGTATAGACAATATCAAAGAAAAAACACAACAAAACAGGACAAATGATCAGTATCTGTTTTTATTTCAAGTTTGCTTCAATGGAGACTTCCAGTAGACATCCAAAACAGATGCCCGAGCCACCTCAACTGGCTCCTCTCGATGCAGATTAGCAGCTGCTCTACTCCAAGCTCCTCCCGGGTAAATGTGTCAGCCATGACAGTCTCTGCACATCCAGAGACTTGAAGTACTCGGAGCGAAACTCATCCAACCCTGACGCCTTGCCACCGAGGAGCTTTCTGACCACCTCAGTGAACTTGGGTATTGGACGAGTCCTCACCCAAGTTCCCTGCCTTTGCTCCCTCAGTGGAAGACATGACGGCGTGATTAAGGAGATCCTCAAAGTATTCCTTCCACCACCGGACAACGTCCCCAGTTGAAGTCAACAGCTCCCCACCAGCACTATAAACAGTGTTGGCGGAGCACTGATGCCACGTGCACCGGAGGCCGTTTTCCCAATCTCGCCTTTCCAGGTCTCACTGTCGTTGTGCACATGTGCATTGAAGTTCCCTAGCAGAACAACGGAGTCCCTGGTCGCAGCACAATCTAGCACCCCTCCCAAAGACTCCAAAAAGGCTGGGTGCTCTGCACTGCTATTCGGGCCATAGGCCAAAATGACAGTGAGAGACCTGTCCCCAACCCAAAGCCGCATGCACACAACCCTCTTGTTCAATGGGGGTGAACTCCAACCCGTGCCGGCTGAGCTGTGGGGCAATAAGCAAGCCCACACCAGCCCGCCGCTGCTCACTGGGGGCAACGCCAGAAAAATGGAGATTGTTCTCAAGGAGCTGGGTTCCAGAGCCCAGGCTGTGCTTGGAGGTGAGCACGACTATATCCAGCTGGTACCTCTCAACCTCCTGCACAAGCTCAAGCTCCTTCCCCCCCAAGCGAGGTGGCATTCCATGTCCCTACAGCCAGAGGCCGTTTCTGAGGCCCTCGTCGAGGCCCTTGATCTCGACTGCCGCCCAAACCATATTGCACCCCTACGACTCCCTCTGCGGGTGGTGAGCCCACAGAAGGTTGGACCCAGGTCGAAAATGGAGGTTTGTTCAGCCTAATGCGGATGCGATGGAACACCGGTCGGCAACGTGAGTGAGACGGGCTCGACTCGGCCGGTCTACGACTAGAGAATAGTCAGCCACGGCAATATTTGAAAACATGTATGAGGACTGTGAGTGTATTGTGACCTCAAGCAACATTAGTTTTAAGACTACTTGCAACGTACAACCGCTGAATCGTGTTGATAATCTGCTAGCCACCACCGCTAACTCCGTGCTCTGTTTGTGTGTTGTGTACGCTGGCAGCGATTTTGACTTGCAAGTTTTACTCCTTATAGCGATTTTCACGCTGCCAGCATGTTAACATCGGTTGTATAGAGCTCTTCCTGCTTTGTGCGGACTTAAGTTGTGCAGATATTCTTGTCTAATAATTAACGACTCTATGACTCAAGTGATCGTTTCAGCGTACATATTTTCAAAACAGTGTTTTGATACAAGTCAACAGTATGAAACCAAATCATTCTAAGCCCTATTAAAATGTCTCGCAAAAATACAAAACAAAAACACGGTCAGTACACAAAGTAAAATATATTTCCGGGGACACGGAAGGCACAAAAACCGTCCAGGGACCTTCAGTTCGCCATGCGGCCGTAACTCAGCCCACGCTGGGTCCGTACGAAGTTGGATTAGCCGGTAAACTGCTGCTAAAGAGTGAAGCCTTCACGATGGTAAGTGTTTAAATTGTGCCTGTTTCGTAAAGTTTCCAGTTTCCTCTTCACTCCCGCACCGGCACACTGTGGAAGTGAGGCTGAGCAGCGACGAAGAGTGTGACCAATCACAGCGGAGTTGGCTGGGCGGGAGGCGTACACGGAGGAGGCCGGGGGTGGAGTGAAGTAAAACAGACCGTTTTCGCGTGATGCAGGAAATACGAGGAAATGAGCAGCGAGATACAAAGATCTACAAAGCTTTTAGTGCGGGGAATCGTGTGTTGCTACTCTGGAGGGGGCAGAAATCAAATACAAAGGCCCGAAAATTAGTATAATAGGTCCCCTTTAAGAGATATCATGCTGCTAGGGTATTAACACCGGCTGAATAAAGCTGTTGCTGTTCTGTGCGGCTATTCTTGTCTAAACAACTTTGTGACTCAAGTGATCGTTTCAGCATCTGCATTTTCTCTGCTAGCACAGTGTTTTGATACAAGGCAACATTATTAAACAAAATCATTCTAAGTGTAACCCAGGTCAAAATCCACTTTCATTTGTATTTATATCTATATATCTATGTCCTGCCTATCTATTTCTATGTGCCTTATATCCCTCACATAGACGTGGTCAGGTGATGGCGACGTCTCTAACCACCCTTGGGGGGATGGCTGGGGGCGGGGGGACTCATATCCAGACTGGATATGGACACAAAGAGCACAGAGGTGTGTTTGTGTGTGGCAGCCGGCACACGCACCGTATCAAGTTCAGACAGAATTAGAAAGAGAACTGAAGCCGTGCAGCCACAGCCTGTGTACTGACATTTCAAAATTTCCTTTGTAAACAGGCGGTATCTGAGTCGTTTAAGTTTTTTGTTTTTTTTTAGCTGCTCCTCCTTTCCAAGCATCTCTTTCTATTTTTATTTTTTCTTTTCCCTTTTTTATATTTTAGAAATGTAATATCTTGTGTTTCTTTGTTATTCCGTGCTGTCAGCGTGGTCATCTTGTTTTCTGTGACCTTGTGTCACAGAAAACAAGCTGTCTCGTGTGTGTATTTTATCAGACGTAGCCCTGTAGACAAAATGGAACATTTTGTAGGGTAACGGCTATTTTTTTTTTTTTTTCTTGTCCTGTTTGTACACAAAATCATCTCCACATATTCTCATCTTGTTTATTACAAACAGGATGGAACAAATGGCTCTTATGAAAAAAAGAAAATTAAACTTTTTTCACCAGAAAGACAGTCAGTGGGAAATATAACATGGTGGGTTCAAATTGGACGTTTTTTTTCACACACCACGGCACTGCGGCATTGCTGTTGTCCATCTGGGACTTTTTTTTTTTTTATCATTTGCATTTGTCTTCCCCTCATAATAGAAGTTGACAGAAGATCAAGTTTATTACCAGGAGCCTGGAAAAAAAAATGGTCTCCCTTGCTCATAAAACATGCAGAGCATTTGAAAGAGATGTGTTTTTTTTATGAGTGTGGGTGTGGCTGGGGGCAAGGCACCGCTATTGATTCATAAAGAAAGTGCATTTAAAAAAAATAGAATAAAAATAAATTTAAAAAAACACATATTTTGTTTGCACATTTACAACTCAATGCCGTCTCATCAGTGGACTGACATTCTAAAGAACAACTCAAAAAAAAGGTTTTTAGAATAATTCTAATCTGAGTCAAGTGATTTTCAAAAACAAAAAACAAAGAACATTTTCACCTTCTTTTCCTTGGAACAGGACCGTCCCATCTTATTCTGCCTGTGTTTGTGTACATGTTGCATGTTGTTGTAAGTGTTTGTGCATGTGTGTGCGATCCACCCACTGGGGGGCTGGGGTCCCGGTGGGGGGGGGGGGGTCTTTGTTGCCAGGCCTGTGGGAACGGGCCCAGCTCGCCTCCTCTTCTCTCTCCCTCCTCTCCTCCTTCTCCCACGCTTTCACACTCATCCCATCCTGTCAGCCGCCCACTCAGCCTTGCTCATGTGGAGATGCTGTGTGTAGTTGAGGGTGAAGAGGGCGGCCAAAAAATCCCACACCTACATCCATACATAGACACATGTGCCATGGCCATCAGATCATGAGGGGGTGAAAAAAAATGAATGCATTTTTCTTTTGGTTTTATCTGCCGTCTTTTGTTTGGCTGCGCTGGTTTGGAAAAGAAAAAAGAAACAAACATTTTTGAGTAGTTCATGAAATATGGCTTGTGTTTTAAGTAATTCAATATCTAACCCATTAAAACATCATGAATGTTGATGGGATGATAGTGAGATTGCTCCTGAAGAACAAGTGGAAGACGTCAGCATCCATTAAACGGAGGCTTTATCATGGGCCAGTCGCCTGGCTCCCATAAAGTCTTGATGTGACAACGTCCTCCTCCCAGTACGATTCTGGCACAAACCCACTGGTCCTAGTGCAGCACCACCATCTGGCTGGCTGTGGCTCCAGTCACAGAGCAGGTCTGAGGGGGTAAACTAAGACGTGGCAAGGCCACGGTGGAGGATGAACCCAGGAGCTAGAGCAGAACCAGCTGTCAGGAGGATCTCCAGGCCCAGCAGCCTGGAAGAGAAGAGAGGAGAGGAGAAGAGAAGAGAAGAGAAGAGAAGAGAAGAGAAGAGAAGAGAAGAGAAGAGATGAGAAGAGAAGAGAAGAGAAGAGAAGAGAAGAGAAGAGAAGAGAAGAGAAGGGGCCTTTATCAGCTAGTCCAAGCACAATCATGTTGTGCAGTGTGGGAGTTGGGGGAGTGAACTCTTTGTGCAGATGAATGGATGAATAGAAGAGGGCTGAAACACTAGCATCTCCCCCTGCTTACCAACCACCCCCCTCACCCTCCACCCCCATCCGCTCCAGGGTCTCTGTATGTTTTAGCGGGGCCATGTAGGGGCCCCGGGGCCCCTCTGCATGGACACAGCGACAGATACCATCAATTAGCAGCTGGACCTGGACACCATATGGCTGCTGGCTGTAGGGAGGGAGCCTGAGCACTGCACAGCACCAGGCCTGCACACTGCCACCCAGGGCACAGAGCAGCAGCTCACAGCAGCTGTGTGTGTGTGTGTGTGTGTGTGTGTGTGTGTGTGTGTGTGGGTGTAGGTGTAGGTGTAGCCCAAGTGTCAGAGGTTCCTGGATTGGGTTACAAGATAGATTTATACCTGTGTGAGTGTGAAGATGAAGATTGGAGACAAAGTGATTGAGATGAATGTTGCTGCTTAATGACACTTTGTGGTTAGAAATGTTGTCCAATAAAGTCTGGGATGTGGATTCTCAGCCTTTGTGATGTTTGCAGGTATTTTCTACATCTATCTACAATGTCATCCTTGTCCCTTTGCCTGGATTCTCTTTTATTTTCCACATGTGGAGGCACATTGTTTACATTTTAAGTGTCAGGGCCGAGAGAAAAAAAATGACACAAACAAGTCTGTTACATTTGTCAAAACTAAACACCGGCCGCACAATTTTCGATCTTGCTTATAAATTTCAATGTACTTTGCTGAGAAAGAAGGACTGCAGGTCACATAGTGCATTTTTCGCAAAGCACTCGTGTTCAAAAAACAGAAATATTGACTGCAGGAACAAGTAACAGATGTGTGTGTCTGTGTGTGTGTGTGTGTGGGTGTTGAGGGGTGAGGAGGGGCGGGAAGATGTGTGTGAGTGTTAGAGCAGTTGTGTGTGTGTGTGTGTGGTGTGTGTGTGTGTGTTTGTTTTGCTCGCATGTAATGCAATTTTTTTTACTCTCCCTCGCAGCGTCTCGCTCACCCGACAGCGCACACGATCGCAATAAGAAAACAAAACAAACTCCGAATCTGCGCGTCTGTTTAAAATCTAATGGCGAGTGGAAAATATTCCCACTGTTGCCGCTCCGCCTCCGCCTCAGTTCACTGTGAGCCCCATTAACACGAAACACATTGAGCTGCGAGGTGGCCATGGCCATGTTGTGTTGTTGTTGTTGGTGTGTCTGGGGTGGGGTCTTAGGGGGGTACATGTGTGCATATGTGTGTGTATGTAAAAAGAGTGAGCGATAATTCAGTTTGATATATAATGTGAGAAAGAGGCAGTGGTGAAAAACAAGGAAACATCTGGGTGATTCATCTGAGGGGAGGGAGGAAAACAGCCAGGCAGAGAGTACAGACAGGCCAGGAGAAAGACACACACACACGAACACACGCACACACGCACGTGCAAGCCCCCCTCCCCCCATCTTTCCCCCAACAGAGAAAAAAAAACAAACAAAAAAAAAACATTCCGGAGCTTTACCTGGCACACTGAATTGAATGTTTCTTAGATCCAGCTTCTACCTGTAGGTGCGAGTCGCACCTTCAACTGTGTTGGAAACTGAAACTCTGATCTGAAAATGTTGCATTAGTGTCTTGCTAGAACAGAGGGTGGGGGCCACCCCAGAACCATTTAGAACCACCTAGAACCACCTAGAACCACCCCTGGACACTCTGGACCATGCGGGGCAAACTGTTTGACTGGTGGGCCACAGTGGGTTCTACAATGTGACAGAGGGGCTGGAACGGGAGCAAATGGATTGAGTGTTTTGGTGACCCGCCCACCTAATAGGAGGAAAAAATATATCATGGGATTAGAAGAAAACCTGTGATTTAATGTCAATTGAAAACAAATAAAAGTGAAGTTACAACAGAATTTGTGTCTTTGAAGCCCCACAGTATTTAGCTCTTTATTGAAAAGACTCTTAAAACACTGAAAAATGGATGAAATACAGCTATTTTATGACTTACTAATAATATAATTTCTTCAAGTATCTGTGGGCCGGATTAGAAAGCTTAACAGGCCGCATATGGCCCCTGGGCCGTAGTTTGCCCATGCCTGCACTAAACCCCTCTCGCTTTGAGTTTCTCGTCCCTGATTGTTGTCACTCGCACCTGATGGTCAATAACTGAATTGAGTGTTGCATCACTGATGGGTCTGAACACATCACATCAGTTGCCTAATTGGATGGAGTGGAAATACCAGCTTCTTCCTCTGCTGCCTTCCCCACACTCCAAAGACATGCATGTGAGGTGAATTGGAAACTCTAAATTGTCCGTAGGTGTGTACGTGACTGTGAATGGTTGTTTGTCTCTTTGTGGCCCTGTGATGAATTGGCAACTTGTCGGGTGTCACCCTGCCTTCGCCATGTGACAGCTGGGAGAGGCTCCAGCAGGCCCCCGTGACCCTGAGCTCGGGAAGAAGCGGGTATGGAAGATGGATGGATGGATAGATGGAAAGGAAGCTGAGTGCTGATGGAATCTGCTGAAATTTTAAGACCTTTTTGAGAACGTTGCACTCCGGCGGTTGGTGAGATGGATGGGTGAGATTCCAGCAGAGGTGAAACCTGAGCAACGCTGCTTTCTCTCTGCTGCATCACCACCTGATGAGATGAACTGCATAGACACGGTCCAGCTGTTCAGCAAGACAAGCTCACACACACACACACACACACACACACACACACACGCTCCAACATTTACTGGGGCCTTACGAGGGGTCTGATCCTATCACACTCACTGTAGGTGCCCTGTAATAGGCGCACACGCACACATGCACTGACACTATACAACAGCTTTTTAAAGCTCAGTGCTGGTGCAGGCTTTGACTGGTCCATATTCGTGCCACCTGTTTCTCAGGTTCAGATTGTCTTTGTGAATGACACAAAACAAAGTGAGAGGTGGTTCTCCACCATTTCTGAGTCCAAAGCTGCAAGTAACTTCTGAAATTAAAATGATGAGCAATGGAGCTGATTGGCTGCCAGGGGCTGTACTAGGGAAACGGTTCAGGCCAGTTGTAGGTTGAGGTTGAATGTTTAAATGTTTTTTTAATGTTCTCAGTGTTTCGATACAATATACACGCAATACGATACAATAAGGTCCATTTGTTGTCCTCGTTTAGAAATTTGTCTTTGGTCAGAGAGGGATCAACAATAGTGGCAGCCACTACTACATACTGCAGTATAAAATCAGGTGGAAGCAGCATGCATCAAGTCTCACACCAAAATTGTGTCGCAGCCCAACAGCACAACGTTTAGTGTTAATTGCCAGTGGTTTGCACTGTCTGGCAGCTACATATGTTTCTGACTTATTTGCTACTTACTTTTTTCTTTCTTGTCTATAATTATTTTAATTTATTTCTTTATTGTCTTTTTTTCTTCATATAACTTTCCTTCTTTTGCACTGTTTTGTTGCTGTAATTATGCAAATTCCACCAATGTGAGATTAAAAAAAGGCTTCTATTCTATGTATTCTAAATACTTCTTTCATGCAAACTTCTAGCAGTCTCTAATGTCAAGTAGTATCTTCTCGTAGTGTCCTTCTCCCGTCGTCTGACAGCAGGACCAGTTCTCTCGCTCTCTCTCTCTCTCTCTCTCTCTCTCTCTCTCTCTCTCTCTCTCTCTCTCTCTCACTCTCTCTTTCAGCCAAGCAGCCACTCTGCTCTCTTGTTAGTGGTGGCGCTGGTCCAGTCTCCAGTCCCGTCCTGCTCCCATTGTGTTGGGGTTTTCCACTCAGGCTCGCTGGCAGCCTCACGGCCTCGGCAGCACAGCAGCCACAACCCACAGGCGCAAAAACAGCACATTTACGCACAGAAAAAAACCCCTGACAACAACCTCCCACCCATAAAAAAAAAAAAAACATGAACATTGCACGGCGGTGGCACACGGGTTCACTGAAAAGTAGATAGCGGAGAAAGAGTCTTAAAAACACACGCACGGTGGCAGGAAGTGCAGCCGGTGGCTCTCTGGCTGCCGGTTCAAGCCCTGCTGCTTGTCACAAGACCACATCCTTGGTGAATGTCCTTGCTCCACCCTCAGGCTGCCCTCTCCGCTGGGGCACACATCTATAGGCTTGTGTGTGTGTGTGTAGGTGTGTGTGCGAGTCCCTGTGCAAGCCTAAAATCCAGGATGTGCCCTCTTTTCAAGAAAGACAGTGCAGGAGAAAAGAGCAGGACTGAAGCTGAGTCAGTTGGGCTGGGGCTTCTGCCGTGCCTGAGAGTCTTGAATGAAGAAAAAAAGGAAAAGAAGAGTTAAAAAAAAAAAAAGAGTAGTTGAGTAGTGAGTGAGATAGTGAAGCATGGACAGTTCATGTGCAATAAGCTGCGGTGTGGAATACACCGCTCGCCTGTGCAGCAACAGACGAGGAGAATTTTAAAATCTTGCTGGCAGTGATTCCAGTGTTACTGCTGCTATCTGTTGCCTCTAGCTGCTGTCGCTAGCTGCTGCCATTAACTGCTGCTAGCTGCCGCCGCTAAAGGCTGCTGCTGGGCCGCGACGGCTCTCCCACAGCCAGTCAGGTGGAAGTGGTGGATGTGAACCTGAAATCCACTTCCTCTCCTTCCTTTCCTCATCCCACAAAAAAGAATCCATCCGGTCTCACGCTGTGCAAAGCCACCCAGCTGGGCCACAGTGTTGTCACTGGATAATCCACACAGCAAGCAGAGCCAGTGACACGGCAACCCCTGTCCATGTGTGACAATAGAATCTTTCTTTCTCTTTCTTTTCTTTTCTGTTTTACAGTGTGAAGGAAAGTTTCTTAAGCATTTTAGCATACTAGCATGTTGTGGGTTTGATTGCTATTGTTTATTTACAATAAATGTTTGCAATTTATTTTCATAAAAAAAAAACCTCAGATTTGATTTGAGTCCTTATCATTAGAAATCTTGAAGTGTTTTTTTTTTTTTGTATTAAGTTTCGTTCGAGAAAAAAACAACAACATTTTTTGACATATTTCTGTCAAACGGCAGTATGTCAGGAAGGGAGCGGTCGGAAAGAGAACTTCCTACCCTGCACCACTGTCAGGAATATTAGCAAGTGTAAAAAGAAAAAAGAAGAAGAAACTTTTGCACACCTCAGGTCACTGTATTTTTTGCAGTGATTTGATGTTTTACAGTCTCATTCAATCATCTTCCATACCCGCTTCTTCCCGAGCTCAGGGTGACGGGGGTCTGCTGGAGCCTATCCCAGCTGTCTTAGGGCGAAGGCAGGGTGACACCCTGGACAAGTCGCCAGTTCATCGCAGGGCCACATAGACACAAACAACCATTCACACTCACATGCACACGTACGGACGATTTAGAATGTTCAACAGACCTCACATGCATGTTTTTGGAGTGTGGGAGGAATGTTTTACAGTCTCTTCCACAAAAAACATCAACAACAAAAGATGTGAAATCCACCTTCCCTTTTTATTTATTAATTTATTTTTTTTACCAGTTGGAAATGTGCGGTTTGATATTATATATTTCCACTTCCTTGTTCTTTTTTTTTTTTCAATCAAGCATATTTGAACAATTGTTTTGTAACACATAATTAGGTTGCATGTGCACATGCTCGCACAAACACACAAACAAACACACACGCACGCACACACACACACACACAAAATGAAGCACTGGTGTGTGTTGGTTGGCATTCGGCGGGCCCCATAGTGACAGATAAAGATCCGTGTCATTGTCTGTATCAACAGAGGCTCCCTGGGCTTGTTGCTTTAAACAAATCCCCCTTCTTCCTATCTCAGTCACAACTCTCCCACTGTTGCTGCTGCTGCACAGTCTGTGTGTGTGCGTGTGGGGGTTGTAAAAACTCAAGCTTCCACCAAACTGTAGACCTTTTTGTTCATGGTGTTTGTTTAAAATGAGTTTTCTAGCAACAAGCAGGAAGAGGAAGTCATGGCAGCGTTTTAGGTCAAGTGAGTTGCTGCAGTGTTTCACCAGCAGCGCTGACTGAACCCCACGTTCATTATTTGCTTTCCTGTTTCTGCCTCACCTTTTTTGCAGCATTGTCTCTAAAATGCGCTGGCTTGCTGAACGGCGAGCGAACGCGAGAGCTCTTTTGCTAATTAGCGTGATGCTAACCTTGTGCCATCCAGCTCCACTTTCAAAGAAAACTTTGGGTGAAGTCCGTGCAAATAGCACCAAAAACAGTGCGTTCTATCCACAGAGTGGATGTAAAGGTGAAAGGCAGTGGAAAATGCACCGAGGTGCAGGTAACAGCAGGGCTGCGCCAGACTCATTTCAATATATTTAAATGAGTAATTTGGCGCAAAATAAACAGCACCAGTCAAAACCAGTCGCAGTTTGGTCTGCCAAAGTGTTTCTGGCATCAGAAACACTCCCTGAAGAGCTGATGATGAGGTGTGTGTTAAAGATACATATATGTACATATACTGACTCGCCTTGACGGCTTTCCAATCATAGCAACTGTTGGAATGACCATAGCGCACATGAGCCCCCAAGAGCGCCACAGTTCACAGTTTCTCCTTTTGAAATCATTCATTCATTCATTCATCTTCTATACCCGCTTAATCATATCCAGGGTCACAGGGGTCTGCTGGAGCCTATCCCAGCTGTCTTAGGGCGAAGGCAGGGTGACACCCTGGACAAGTTGCCAGTTCATCGCAGGGCCACATACAGTCAAACAACCATTCACGCTCAGATGCACACCTACGGACAATTTAGAGTCTTCAATTGACCTCACATGCATGTTTTTGGAGTGTGGGAGGACTCCACACAGAAAGGTCCCAGGCCCGGGCCCTTTTGAAATCAGACTAAATAAATTTATTTGAAGGTTCAGGTTCGCTCTTGCCGCACAATCAACCACGCTTGTGTTCATATTGTAAAAATTACTGACGTGTTCAGTTTTGTGAGCGTTCCACTGTTTATTAATGTTCATGTTGCTTTTAGTATGGGGTGAACATGTTATACTTCCCCTTGAAGAGGATGACAGAGATCTCAGGAATGGTGTGTGTAGTGTGCGCAGGGCTGTGGGGATGTTTGGAGACATGTAACTGTCTTTTTCTTGGCATGAGTTCAGGAGAAAGCCAATGTGCACGTAATAATATCTGACCACCTATCGTGTGGTCAGGTTACTAGAGCGCAATTTGCGCTTCTGACTCTTCAGGTGCCACGTTTCTGGGCCTTTTTGCACCTCCATATCATTAGCGAACATACCTTTGAGGAGACGATGCAAAGATGGCAGAGATTATGGCCGCTACGTTGCCGCAAAAAACGCCACAATTTACCGCCACGCTCCATTCTTTGTGGATCTGGTCCATTGTCTTTTCTTTGGTAGATTGGACTCCTTGGAACCGGCAGACAAACCAGAGCAACGTCACAGGTCTTGCACTTGGACATTAAATGCTGACTATTAGCAGATTAAATTAACGACTGGTGATAAATTTGCTTCACATCTCAGCTCCCAGCACCCCCAGTCTCACAGGGGCAGCGCTCAGACTGTTATTGTGCTCACGTTCTGCCAAAGTTCAACTGCAGAGGGAAGGAACTGAGGTGTTTAGTCCGCCCCTCCAGCTCAGATGCATTTGACTCATAGTGATCGTTCAAATGTACCCTTTTTTTTTTATTGAACTTGCGGACCTAAAAGTTTTGCCAGGCAGATGCTGTGTTGCAAAGCTCCGTTCGGGCCAGGCTGTGGCTGGATGTCTTTGAACAGTTTCACTTCACAAGAGTCATTGGGTCGTGGCTGAAGACCTAGTAAACATCCATCCATCCATCTTCTATACCCGCTAATTCCTATTCAGGGTCACGGGGGTCTGCTGGAGCCTATCCCAGCTGTCTTAGGGTGAAGGCAGGGTGACACCCTGGACAAGTCGCCAGTTCATCTCAGGGCCACATAGAGACAGACAACCATTCACACTCACATGCACACCTACGGACAATTTAGAGTGTTCAATTGACCTGACATGCATGTTTTTGGACTATGGGAGGAAGCCGGAGAACCCGGAGAGAACCCACGCAGACACGGGGAGAACATGCAAACTCCACACAGACCTAGTAAACATTTCTGTATAAATACATAAAACAATGATTTAAATGGAATTAACATACACCAGGGCCTCAATAATAGAATTTTCAGAATTGCCTTTTTTCATATTCAACACCAGTAACTCGAGATAAGACTGAACTGGAACCGTGCTTCTTACTTATGCTTGCACACACTGTTTCATCTATCTATCCATCCATTCATCCACCCATCCAGCCATCCATCCATCCCTTCCTCCCTCCCTCCATCCATCTATCCAGCCATCCATCCCTTCCTCCCTCCCTCCATCCATCCATCCATCCATCCATCCACCCATCCACCCAGACTTTTGCCTGCCACTGTGTTCGGCTGTAGGATCACTGTGCCAATCAATGCAAGTGCGTAATTGCGTGATACTTCAAAATGTATATCACACCTATTATACAGAGGAGAAAAGAGAGGAGATGTTTTCACCACTGACACATGGCCTGATTATATCATGATACTTGAGCTGGAGCTCTGCTGCTGCTGCTGCTGCTGCTGCTGGAGCTGCTGTTGGAGGGAGTCAGCTATTTTCTTCCTCCTCCGGTCCAAAGTCCATATTTTCCTTTCCACCTATGAGGTCCTTCCAAGGTATTTGGAGCAGTGCGAGAAGAAAGGGGTGGCGGGCGAGTAGGGTGTGGGGGTGTGTGGGAGGTTGAGGAGGAGGAGGTGAAGGGGACAGGGGACAGGGGTGGATAAAGGGAGAAACAACGGAAGATTGAGAAAGTGGAAGAAAGTGGCCTCTTCTCTCCTACACCTATCACACATCCTGTCAGTGGAACAAACACAAACATCCTTTTCTTAGAGTCTTAAAACTATTTTTTTTTTATAAAAAGCAAAAGGTAGCAGATGTTTTTTTTCTTCTTTGTTTCTTTTTTTCGTCCTGTCGTCACTTACTTGTAATTGTGTTGTATGAGACACGTGCGCTCGCACCCCGAGCTGTGAGTTCTACTTTAAAAGCTTTGCACCCACAGAGCTGAGAGGGAGCTTCTAGTGGTCGCTTCTCAGTTTTGCTCCTCCATGGGTTTTTTTGGTTTTGTTTTGTTTTGTTTTTGGTACACAATACATTTTAGTACTCAGCCTGCCTATTGACAACTGTTTGGATGCATGAGGTGATGCGATTTACTTACAAATTAGACGTGCTTGGTTGCTGATGTCAAGTCTGATTCCAGGTCTTTCCTGGTCAAATGGCATCACATCCGTCTAGAAAAACTAACATTGAAGCTCATCAAATAACTCGTAAAGGCAAGTGTGTGTGTGTGTGTGTGTGTGTGTGTGTGTGTGTGTGTGTGTGCGTGCGTGCGTGCGTGCGTGTGTGTGTGTGTGTGAAGTTTTAATAAAACCGAGGTCCATCTCACAGATTCTTCAGCGAGTCGTATACAAGCAAGTGAAGTCTTTGAAGAGATTAAAATCACATTTTACTGCCGACTGCTGACAGAGGAGAGCGAGATGATCTTCCTCAACGTTTTATCTGACAAAGGGAAGAAAGGAATCTTCTCCTGGCAGACTCCACTGGAAATTTAATACCACTCAATCTGCCCCATTTTTGACTTGTAACATGTAGGTGAAAAAAAATGAAGTCCAGCGCCAGAACTTCAGGGAAACGAAAATGAGCTGCTTCTTTTTGGTTGAGTAGCTCTTTGGATCAACAAGCAATTTGATATTTTAGCCTATAAAGTTTTAATGTAAGTTGTAAATTATTTCAAAGTAGCATTTAAAATACTTTAATAAACACAAACGGCTCCCCCCCTCCAATCCCCCCACACGCGCACCCACACACTCCTCGCTACTCACTATAGTGGACAGTGTGTCTGGCTGTCGGCACCACAGTTGATAGTATTCAACTATTCGGCTACAAGGTGTGTGAAAAGGGGTTTCCTTCTGTTCTCCTTAGGTTTGCACTTAGAAGTATGGTTTCTACGGTTAGGATTAACTATTAAAGCTCCAAGTTTAAAGGCAGAGACCTGAAAGAGACTTAAGCGGGGACGGCCTGTTTGAGCCTAAAGGTGCCTACACAATGAACGCGTTTTTGACGTGGTCTGACGCACGGTATGGCGCAAGTAGGCACAAGCAGCCGCAGACCTGCCGTCAACACCCTGTGACGACACCTTGGCGCGGCCAATAGGAGAGCAGCCGGTTCTGGGGGGAAATAAAGTGCCCGGATGCAGAGCACGGCACGGTGTTTTATATGTGTGTTAAAACTCCTCTACATCGAACTGTGCCTGACTATATATGAACATAAAGTTGTTGCTTTTATCTGAGGGTCGGGACGTTATCGCGTTAATTCGCATTTTATTTTATACTCCAGACAACACGGAGCGTACATTGCATGAGTTTCCGGGAAATGGATAGCAACGCACTGAGTAGCAAGTGGGAGGATGAGAGCGCTGTTGCAAACGGTGGCACGAGTTTTCGTTCCACCGCAGTTATTCAAGCCTCCGGTGCCACCTGAATGCAAAACACGTAGCAGCTAGGACGAGCGCCGGAGCTAACAAGAACGTCAGAGCGCCGAAACCAAGCAGAGTCGCCAACCAGATGCATATTTTTTAAGCTAGTCTTGATTCCCAGAGCTCGGCGTCATTTCAGATTTTACACTAGTCGGGACACTGCGACAAGTTTTTCCTCCATTTTTCTCACTCCTGCTCTATCGCTAACTGCCGCTCTGCGTCTGGACACTTTTTTCAGAACCGGCTGCTCTCCTATTGGCCTCGCTAAGATGTCGTCACAGCGCGTTGACGCTCGATTTAAAAATGTTTTAAATCGGGTGTCAAGGCGTCAAACGCCACCCTTGCGCAACCCCTGTGCTTGACGCGTTCAGTGTGTTGGAGCCTTAACAGTGAATGATGCCGCATTGTTCTTCGGTTGTCCCATGTTGGTGTCCGTCGTCTTGGACCAGTTAAAGCAGGGGTGTCAAATACACAGTGGGCCAAAATGTGAAATTTGGACTAAGGGTGAATTCCAATTCCTCCCTTAACCCTCAATCTCAACCCTCAATCTCAAAAATGTGCGCTCCCGCAAGGTGCAATTGCTGTCCCGATTCTCAGAACATCAAATTGCGGGACAGGTTTAAGGGCTGTATCGCCCTCAATATTGAGATTCTCCGGCACCACCCTTGGGAGTAAGGGCTACCCAGAAGGCATTGTGTATTTTCGCCAAGACATCTTTGAAAAATGGGGATGAAAAAAGCGAGCTACAAATGGAAGTATTTTCTTAGTTAATAAAGATATAAATATTACAAAACCATTTTATTGTCTTAGTTTAAGACTTTTTTACGGATTATTGACATCGTTCATCGTGTCAGCCGGACCAGTGTGTAGTCATCGTCTTCTTGACTGAATGGATGTAGCTTTGTCGTAAGGCCGCCCCCCATGGTCTGAAGACGTAACTGCACTTAAGGGGTGTGCCATTTCTAAGTCACAAGATACCCTTACACTTATTTTTGAGGGCCAAAAATGAAGGCCAAAGATTGAGGGTTAAGGGCGAGGGTTGAGAATGAGGAGTTAAGGGAGGAATTGGAATTGGCCCAAAGTCTCTGTCCAACATTGATATTTATTGAAAAAAATCTTCCTCCAGATAGAACAGTGAACCTTTTTACATATCAAAATAAATAAAATGTAAATAAAAATCTCATGGCTCTTTTTTATTTGCAGCCTTATGATTTAAATTTCAACAGTAACCCTTTTCCACAAGCTAATAATACATTTGAAAAATAGCAACAATAAACCAATTAATTAAATTCATTCATTCATCTTCTATACCCGCTTATTCCAATTCAGGGTCACGGGGGTCTGCTGGAGCCTATCCCAGCTGTCTTAGGGCGAAGGCAGGGTGACACCCTGGACAAGTCGCCAGTTCATCGCAGGGCCACATAGAGACAAACAACTATTGACACTCAGATGCACACCTACGGACAATTTAGAGTGTTCAATTGACCTCACATGCATGTTTTTGGAGTGTGGGAGGAAGCCGGAGAACCCAGAGAGAACCCACGCACACACAGGGAGAACATGCAAACTCCACACAGAAAGGTCCCAGGTCCGGGCCCCGGAATCGAACCCACGACTTTCTTGCTGTGAGGCAGTGCCACCGTGTCGCACAATAAACCAGTTAAGCAATAATAATATTCTTCAATTAACGTCCTGTCCAGATTGAGCAGAGCATTCTGGGATTTGTAGTGGTGCATGAGCTATGTAATTTGGCCTGAGGGCCAGAGTTTGCCACTTATGAGTTAGAGATTCCTATTGACTTTGCTAGCCTGTAACTGAAACCATCCACCTGATGTTAAATCCTTGTCCTGCTGCTGCCCCCTGTGTGTGTGTGTGTGTGTGTGTGTGTGTGTGTGTGTGTGTGTGTGTGTGTGTGTGTGTGTGTGTGTGTGTGTGCGCTGCGTTGCCATGACGCCGCCATTGCACAGGTGTGTTTGCGGGTGCAGAAGGTGGGGGAGGGGGGGTTGCAGTCATGGCCAATATATGAGGGGAAAATCGTCTCACACATGGCACCGGTCGTGTCAGGGCCCCCCTGGAAAACCCAGTGAAAGGCTCTGGCAGACCCACAAACACATGGCGAGACAGACAAACACACACCGGGAACCAAGCAACCACAGGTGGCTGCCGGGGGAGTGTGTCTTATTCACGCAGGTCTGCTGGGTGTCTTTGAGTGTCTCTCTCACTCAGAGAACTATTGAGGATGGTTGGAATAAAACTATTGGGTTAGGGCAGAGGTGGGCAAACTTTTTGACTGGTGGGCCACAATGGGTTCTAAAACGTGACAGAGGGGCCCGGAGAAGTAGCAGCATTTAGTTCTTTATTGAAATAACTCTTAAAACACTGAAAAAAAATGGTTGAAATACCGCTATTGGCCATTTTTATAATTTCTTCAAGTTTGGTGTCCCGGATTAAAAAGATTAACGGGCCCCTGTGTTAGAGAGAGATCTTTATATGTGCATGAAATCACAATTAGATATGTAAATATCATTTTAATTGAGAACGGACTTGTCTCCCTTCAAAATGAATTATTTTAGACACACAAGAATAAAAAAAAAAAAACAGTAGAAATGCATGTCCAAATTTCTATATTATCAGCGAAGACCCCTTGTCTGCAGAATTATCCTCAATAATGTTTCCTGACAGTTTTTTTTTTGTTTTGTTTTGTTTTTTGAGAATAAATATTTGTGTAACGCTGCTCCACTGGGTTCCGGTATTACAGTTTTTTTTTTTACAATCGTCGAAACACAACGACCGATCTTTCTCACACATTTCCAAAACTGCTAACACACCAAAACACCTACAACACACAACGGACAGAACAGCTAACTTCATGCTTAAAGCTCACATTGTAAAACCAAACACTGACACCAGTTTTCAAAATGCAAGAATACACTAACACTATACACCAGATCAACCAAACACCAACACCTCCTCTCTTCCATCAGAAACCTTCAATCAGTCACATAACACTGTCATAGAAAACACAAACACCAGTTGGATTTACAGAATACACAGAATTAAAAAAAAAAAAGAGACCCTAATTTGCCAGGTCTTCTGCATTGGGCCACCTCTACTTCACACCGGAAGTCTTCCCTGCCAAGGCACTTCAGGAAGAATCTCTTCACACGCCTGATCCATACCTTCCATCTCCACGCTGAAAAGATCTCCTCAATGGGGTTGAGGAAGGGGGAGTAAGGGGAAAGAACCAGACACACCCTCCTGACTTCAATTAGTTGACTAATTTGCATAACTTCAATCAGCTGCTTTTCAATGACAATTAGAAAAAACAAGAGATAATATATTTGAATCTATGAAGTGAACTGCTGCTCACTTCAACTTTAACCCATTGGTTCAATTTAGAACATGAGGTTATCTGTTCTGACATACCGTGTGAAAGCATCTTACGACCGGCTCGACATGTTAAAAGAGGAAGATCGTAACATAAAAACCCTCAGGAGATCAGTAGGTGTAAAAGATTAAAAATAGGCTTTATTATCCTAAACAAAAAGAACGAGGCAAAACTACAACTGAGGGAGACCAAATGGTGCTGTTAATTCAATAAACAAAGATAACAAAAAGAGACTCTTCAAAAAAACGAGAGCTGTCTACTTTGAACATAAATTGTCAAAATGAGAAAAGAAAACCTTGCTATCTATTTTACAAAACCAAAATACAAGAACAGCACCTCTAAACCCTACAAACTCTAACATAAATTGCACTACTCAAATCAAAGTTCGCTCAAAGCTCAAAGATAAATAACGTAACAAAAATCTAGCCCTTGGCCGCTCTACTGTAGTTTTCTCTCACAAATTTCAAAGTTTTATGGTGCACTGTCCCGAGGCGTACTGGCAGGGAGTTCAGTCGCCCCGAAGTGTAGAAAGGTGCTGCATAAGTAGTCGGCTGTCCCATGATTGGCGGAGTCGAAGGCTGAGAGCGGGACTGAACGCACCAATCAGTGGGTGGCGGGGGAACACACCTGGATAGGAAGTAATGGAATTTGTGTTGGGACAATTGTAAAAAAAAAACTGTATTAATGTACACACTGCAATGAGAATATAATATAATATGCGGATCATTTAGTGCTGAAAATCGCAAATCAATCACTATGTTTAGTTCATAGGATTTCTATTTTTCTCTCTCTCTCTTTCTCTCTCTCACTCTAGACTAGTTGGCAAAACTCTTTAGTCTTTTTTTTTGCACCTCTTCACCCCCATGTCAAGGCCACGGCCAGCCAGAGTTCACTGTCCCCTCTGTAGGGGGTGCTGTCACGCTTCCTCCCTTGGAGCCTCACTGTTATCATCACTTGACAACCACTCGCTGTCACTGCTGTATATTTCGCAGCCTGCTGCTTCTCTCATCATCTCATCAGCTTCTAGCTTTCACTTCCTCTGAGTTCTTTTTGTTGATTTATATTTTTCCGTCCTCTGTGTGTCTTAATTTTCATAGTTCAGCCGTGCTCACTGGACTGTGTGTGTACAGCACAGTGACCAGTTAGACCTATCACAGGTCTAACTGGTTAATACAGACCTGTGAGTTTGATACCTGTTTTCTTGTTGGTTGCCAGAAAGTACAAACAGTGAACATGGGTAACCACTCTTTTCCATGAGTGGTGCAGACAGACAGACAGACAGACAGACAGATATACACACACACAGACACACACCTTCCCGAAGCCTTATTGTTGACCTGACTCTTGACTGTTGTGTCTTCTAGTCAAGTAAATCCACCGCTTGTTATCGTCGAGCAACAAATATTTACGCCTCCCTGCGACTCTGGCCGAAACTTTCTCATGGCCTCACACTTCGTGTCATGGTTAGCCGCTGCGGCTCCGCTTCGGCCATCAATCAGCAGCCTCACCGGGCAGATCTCATCCACCCCCAGGGCCTTGCCACCAAGGAGTTTCCTGGCTGCCTCGGTGACTTCGGCTTGGGTAATGTTCAAGTCCTCACCCGGGTCCCCCGCCTCTGCTTCCCCCACGGAAGACGTGACGGCAGGATTGAGGAGATCCTCGAAGTATTCCTTCCACCGCCGGACAACATCCCCAGTCGAAGTCAACATCTCCCCACCCGCACCATAAACAGTGTCGGTGGCGAACTGCTTCCCCCTCCTGAGGCGTCGAACGGTTTGCCAGAACTTCTTCGAGGCCGACCGAAAGTCCTCCTCCATGGCCTCCCCGAACTCCTCCCAAGCCCGAGTTTTTGCCTCCGCTACCGCCCGAGCTGCAGCACGCTTGGCCTGCCGGTACCTGTCAGCTGCTTCCGGGGTCCCAGGAGCCAACAAGGCTCGATAGGACTCCTTCTTCAGCTTGACGGCATCCCTTACATCCGGTGTCCACCACCAGGTTCGGGGGTTACCGCCACGACAGGCACCGGATACCTTACGACCACAGCTGCGAGCAGCTGCGTTAACAATAGAGGCGGAGATGGTCCATTCGGACTCAATGTCGGACTCACTGCCAGGTAGTGATCATTTGACAGCTCAGCCCCTCTCTTCAATCCGAGTGTCCAAGACACAGGAACGGAGCTCAGACGACACAACAACAAAGTCGATCATCGACCTCCGCCCCAGGGCATCCTGATGCCAAGTGCACCGGTGGACACCCCTGTGCTCGAACATGATGTTCGTCACGGACAAACTGTGACTAGCACAGAAGTCCAGCAACAAAACACTATTCGGGTTCAGATCAGGGAGGCCGCTCCTCCCAATCACACCTCTCCAGGTCTCACTGTCGCTTCCCACATGTGCGTTGAAGTCTCCCAGGAGAACAACGGAGTCCCCAGTCGGAGCGCCATCCAGCACCCCTACCAAGGACTCCAAGAAGGCCAGGTACTCTGCACTGCCATTCGGGCCATAGGCCGAAATGACAGTGAGAGACCTGTCCCCAACCCGAAGGCGCAGGGACGCGACCCTCTCGTTGCCCCATGGGCAAAGGCCCGGCCACCAGGCCCTCGCATGCGAGCCCGAACCCTGGGCCTGGCTCCAAGGCGGGGCCCCGTTTGCGCCATACCGGGCGACGTCACAGTAACTATCTCAACATATAAAATAGTAAAAAAAAAACTAAAACAAAACACACGCATGCATGCACACACACACACACACACACACACACACACACACACACACACACGCACAAAAAAATATATCTTATTTCTGAACCCACTTTTACACCATGGGGTGATATCATGTTTCCAGTTTTTGTGAGCACTTGACATGTCACTTCGTCACTTCCCTCAGTGTGACTTTGATGTCGGGACTCATTTTCCGTAATCACACAGTCCTAGAAAGTTTTTCCACGGGAGAGATTCAATTAGAAAAATAGAGAGAGAGAAGAACCAAAGCCACACTCTTCTGAGCAGCTCCGACCGCCTTTGTTTTGGCCAGGGGCCAGTTGCAATAAATGCGCTGTTGGCACAAACAACATGTTTGTCAGTGCTGTCATGAAAAAAAAGGCCCACAGATTTCTGTTGTGAGCATTTTTTTCAATTTCAATTTTTCAGTCAATTTTTCAGCTTCATTCTTGCAAGCGCCATTTGTCAGGCTCACAGCTGCACGGGACTCTGGGGAGAACAAATCCACATTTATAACCCGTCTGCAACAAATATGGAGGTGGGGAATCTTTAACCAGTCCTGGGAGAGCCGAACCAGAACATTCTGTTTTTGTTTTGAGGGGGAGGAAATAATCCTTTTACTGAAGGATGCGCTTGACTGGCGCCCTCATTTATTTCTGTTCAGAAGCAATTAGTGTCCGTTAATGAAGCCCATAAAAAAAGAAAAAACGCAAGCAGGAGTTTTGCTCGGGGGTGAAGCCACAGCGCTCAATCTGGCACGTTTCGAGGAAATGACATAGTGAAGCTTAATCATTCGTTGGAAATGGAAAAGGCGAGTCAGTGGAGACCTGTTCTTCATCTGAGGAGGAAACGCGTCGCAGTCACGCTGTGCCAGGCTGCACTGGCAACTGGTGTTGTAGTGCTGGAGACTGGCCCTGGTCTTTTTAAGGGTCTCGGTCTCGGAGGCATTTTTAATGGGTCTTGTCTCAGTCTGTGACTGGATGTACTGGGGATTTTTGATCAAGAGACGATGGAGACTCAGCCAACAATGTAATGACACGATAAAAAAAAAAAAAAAATAGCTACTGCCTTGTTTCACTCTTTTCGTGACACCCAGAGTGACATGCCACCTTTGTTCTTCATTAATTAGTTTTTTTAATAGTGGTCACTTGGTCTGTTGTGATTTTTCTGACAGTCTTGGTCTTGTGTCGATCTTGATGCTCTCTAGTCTTGATCATGCCTTGGTCTCGTTTGGTTGGTGCAGTTCTGACTACAACACTACTGGCAACATTATTCATGCAGCAGATTATTACAGCTTGAAATGCGAAATGAAAACACTAGGGCGTGCAGGGTGGATTTGGTTACCGCTTCTTGAGAGACAGAGGGAGCCGCTCGCCTAGGCGGAGTCTTCCTGGAGGCAAGGGAACGGGAAAAAAAGATGTTGACGTATTTTGAAAAAAATTCAAAAATATGAAATTTGAACCATTTGTGATCATTTTTTTGATGTCACGCTTGGGAGTCATTTGGATCTCAGCGTTTAGCTCCAACGTGGGTGCGCATTGCCGATGCTGCTGCTGCGGCATGTGCACGCTCATGTAAGTGCTTGCACGTGCCGCTAGCGTTACGAGTTGCAAAAAAAAAAAAAAAAGGCTTTTCCTTTTGCCATGAGTTTCAGATTTGCTTTTTTCCAAACCGGACAGAGGACGCCACTTCAAGAGTCTCACATTCGTCGAAGTGCATGGCTGTGCCTGTGCCTGTGCACGTGCTTGTGTGTATGTGTGTGTTTGTGTGTGTCGATGTGTGTGTGTGGGTGGAGAGCCTTGTCAGGGAATCAGCACACCTGTAGGTGGGTGTTCATTACTGCAGGCCTGAGTGATGCCTTGGCCTGCAGGAGACCCTTGTTCATTGTTATCTCCCCTCACTTAATTAGCCCTCACACACAGGTCAGTGGAGCACACTGAAGGCCCCCTTGTGCATTTGCATGTGCCCACACACACACACACACACACACACAAGCACACATGCACATGCACACATGCATGCATAGATACACAAACAGGGATACGCGCACGTATGTTAGAAATTGAACTTTACACTTGAAACAGTGCCAGGGGAGCCACGGCACGCACCGACGCTGACACACACACACACACACACACACACTGGCTGGCACACGCGCTCACACACACCTCTCAAAGCGCCAGCACTGAGCCACCTGTGCATGGTTTGAAGAGAGATTAGACTGGCACAGGCCGGCGCTTGTTCCGCTGAAATTACACCTCCGACGTTGTTCAGAGACATCAGCCTGGAACGCAGTCTCTCTCTCTCTCTTCTCTCTCTCTCTCTCTCTCTCTGGTTTCCACCTCTATCAGCGTCTCTTACCGCAGAAAGAGATTAGGAGTAGGCCCGTTACTGGAAACGCCGTGAGCAGGCTTCACTGTTGGAAAACAAGGCTCGGACTTATTGTTGTGTGTGTCTGTGTGTGTGTGTGTTTGTGTGGTGGGGGATGTTGCCATAAAGGTCAGGATATGTTGTATGCAGCATTGTACTAGGAGAAGCAGTGCTCGTAGAGCTGGCATTTTTATCAACTCCCCGATTGTTCCTCAACTGTCTTTGTATTTAAGATTTTCCATGTTAGAACAGACTGCTGGATTTGTGATATAATCAACAGCCATTCAGGAGGAAATAAAATCTTGGGAAGGATATTTTTTACAGCGTGGACAGCAGCGCCAGTCATTCTCTGTGGCGTGGGTGCCAGAGATAAGCTGCTTATTAAATGACATCGCAATACTCCCGACTTGGGCCTGGATCAACTTGGCCTCCAGCAAGGAGAGAGAGAAAGAGGGAGAGAGAGAGAAAGAAAGGAGGCAAGAGTTAAAATAAGAGCAGTGAAGGAGCTGGAGAAACAGTGGGGGTGGGGGGGTCTGGTGTGTGCTGTTCTCTGCAGAGACAGAGGCTGTTAAAAAAGAGGAACTTGAGCCTGGTTGAGTGCAAATGAATTATGCCCCCAATTATCCCACCTTCACTTTGCAGTTTAATTGAGGTGAAGCTGGTCCGGGCCGCTGGATGGGGCCGCTGGACTGGGCCGCTGGACTGTGAGGAACCAACACCGCTCTGAAATCTGGCTTGTCTGTCACGTCGGCCTCCGACATCGAGCGTTTGCAGTCATAACTCACAGTTTTGCCTGTGACAATGAGCTCATCACCTCTTCTGAGATGAAACCAGTAATCAGCTTCTACAAGTCAATGAAGAAAAGAAGCCAGGAAGTGAGGGTGAGCCTTGCTGTTGCTGCTGCTGGAAGGCCTGGAGTGTGATCGACAGCGGGTGTCCAAGCACAGACTCTCTTCTTTCTCCCAGACAGATACAATATCTTTGGATCGCTTCAATTTGGCAAGGCTGGCTTCATCATCAGTTACGACACTGTCAGTCTGTCTGATCTTTATCTAGTTGTGCAGACTTCTTATCTTATCTGAACTGGCAGACTTTTACGAAAATTAAAAAAAACACAGACTAAGCTTTTTATTGGCAGAGTCTTTAGCGTGTTGGCTCCTAGCTGCCTGACTGACAGCCGTCCACGCCCATGTCAGTTGCAGCTTTGAGCCCAGAACCTGGAGCTGCTAGTGATGGTGCTGCTGATGCTGGAGGGCCTGGAGCTGCTGCTTTGCCTGGAGCTGCTGGTGGTGGTGCTGCTGGTCCTGGTAACCCTGGAGCTGTTGCTGGTGGTGGTGCTGCTGGTGGTGGTGCTGATGGTCCTAGTGGACCTGGAACTGCCACTGGGCCTGGTGGGCCTGGAGCTGCTGGTGGGCTTGGAGCTGCTGGTGGGCTTGGAGCTGCTGGTGGGCTTGGAGCTGATACTGGTTTTGGTAACCCTGGAGCTGCTGCTGGTGGTGGTGCTGCTGGTGGTGGTGCTGATGGTCGTAGTGGACCTGGAACTGCTGCTGGGCCTGGAGCTGCTGGTGGTGCTGGTGGTACTGATGGGGCTGGTGGTGCTGGTGGTACCGGCAGCCCCAGGAGGACGAGGGGGAGAAACAGTGAACTCCTCCTCCCCCTCCATCCTTCCTCCTTCATCCTCCCTCCACTGTCCTCCCTTCTTCTCCTCCCTCCTCCCTCCTCCCTAATGCCTTCTCCCTCCTCCCTCTGTCCACAACCTGTTGGGCAGGCAGCCAGGCAGCGAATGTGTAAAAGCTGCTGGGCCGCTCAACTTGATTAAGTCTGTGCACGTGTCTTTGCAAAGCAGAGACCCCCAGCTCAATCAGCCGTAACGCGGACACCCACTCCCCCGTCTTTCTCTTTCATATCGTTTTTCCCTTCTCGCTCTCTCTCTCTCTGTCTCTCTCCCTCTGCTCTCCCCGGCCCCTCCCACTCAAACTGAAAATGTTTTCTTCCTACTTTTTTCCCTCCTATTTTTGTGTTTTCAGCCCTGTTTTTTTCTCCCCCTTCTCGCTCCGCTCGCTCCGTGTGCAACTGACTTTTCCTGTTTGTGAATCCCCTCTTTCACTCTCTTTATCTTGCACTCTTTCTCCCACTGCCCTCTCTTGCTCCCTCACCCCGCACACACACACACACACACACACACACACACCCTCCTCCACATCCCCTTTCTTTTCTCTGTTGTTTCAGTGTGCATGTGTTCAAGGCTGTCCCTTCTTTCTTTTTTTTCATTGTGCATATCCTTAACGGCGAGAGCGGTGAATACATGCACATGTGTACGAGCTTTTGTGCGTCTTTGTGTGCAAGTTGCTGTTTCCCATAATGCACCATTGTGCACCGTGCACGGGGTGGACAAGAAGCCCTCCTTGACGGCTCCGAGCCACTTCACCTCCTGTGTGGAGGAGATTTCATGTAAAAAACGTCCTCCTGCCTTGACTGGCTTCAGGCCAGCAGATGCGCGCGCACACACACCCACACACACACACACCCACACACACACACAGACACACACACACACATTTTTACACACACTTTATTAGGAGGCCAACACACCCAGTCACATGCTGGACCTATGAAGGTGATTAGTCTGTTGTTTCTGCTTATCTAGGTGAAGTGCAGAAGTATCACAGCAGGCCTGAGCTGAGGCCACTCGTAGCTTGCGATTAGGGGTCGATAAGAGTTGGGAATAACTTCCCGTCTTTAAAGTGCAAGTGTGGTGAAGTCGGAAATGTTTTTCAGGTTTCCTGCATGCTTCACTTCCTGGAAAGAAAAAAAAAAGAAAGAAATGTAGCAAGTTTAAGTGTCCCATCTTACGCTGTTTTCAGATGGCTGAGACTCTGAGGGGCGGATCCTCAAAGAAGGGAGGGCAGCGGTAAAATACGGTGCGTTTTGCGGCAAGATTGCGGCTACAATCTGCACCACAGATGCGGGTATCATCAAAAGGTTTTCGCGCTAATGACATGCGCGCACGCAAACGTGCCCACAAATACGGCACCTGAATCAGGTGCGAATGTTGCGGTCTGGCAACCTGTATCTCTTTAAAATTTCCCGTTCTCGAAGGTCAAACAGTGAAACTCTGCTACGATAAACGCGCTGCTGTGCACGCCTGGCATTACGATGCCTCCTCCGTCTCAGCAAGACTGCTGCCATAATGGAAAGAAAGCCAAGACGCAAGACAAGTTAGTCACCAACACCTGAGTACCATTTGTATTTTTCAAACTCTTTCTGGATCTGCCGCTGTTTGAATGAGGCATATTTGCATAGAAGGGGGTGTGTCCTTTTGCACGTAATGACTCATTTAAATACATTCAAATGAGTCTGGCACAGCCCTGCCGCTACCTGCGCCTCGGCGCATTTTTGCGCTGATTTTCACGTTTGCGTCCCCTCTGTGGATCAGAATCACCGTTTTGGGCGCTATTTACACGGATTTTCTGGCGCAAAAGCCGGGCAATCGCTTTGTGAATCTGGCCCTGAGATGTTGTAAGCAGCTCTGCTTTTAACTTTTAAAACTTCAGCATATCTCTGGGAAAAAAATGGCATATTTAAAGGCACAGTGACTTAGATCTGGAAACATCTTCTTTTACTGTCCACAGCCATTTCTTGTAGGTAATTTTAAATAAAACTAGACATGTTTCAGTTCAATTCAGTTGGATGCAAGTGGATTCCTGTGAATGTTATAAACTTTTATTTGAAATAAGTCAGCAATGTTGCTCAAGTTTTTGCCTCGTGCTAAAAATGAATACTTTACAAAAAATACTTTCGGGGCGAATCTCCAGAAATGTGCGTTTTAACTCACAATTTTACAAAAGTGGAGTGAGCAAATGAAAAAAGGAAATGACTTTTCTCCTTTCAGTGGAAATCACTGACTCACATTGCTGTTACAAAATATTCGTAAAGGGTGTTTTGCATAATGGGACCTTTGAGTGATTTCACATTTTGACAGATAAGTTGCAGTTTTTACCTGTTATCTGTTTGTTTCTGTGTGTGATATATTTATATTTGCCTTTTTTTTTGTTTTTCAAGCAGCCTTTTTATGTGCGCCAATGATTAAAGCCTGTCAGCGACAGTCATTTTATGAAAGTGTCTCAAACAAACGCAGCGTTCTGTGATGCGGCACCTCTGATTTGACTAATCCTTAGGCGTGGCTTCAGGCACGTTGTAAACTTTATACATACGGTATCGAGCTGCAGGAATGACACCGTACAAGACTCTAACTACTCCTATAATGACATCGTCCATATTATCTTCTGAGCATATAAAAAGCTTGTAGGCATTATCCTTGGGGGATGGGGTTTTTGTAATTTTTGCAAACTTGACTTTGAACATGTGAAAGTTTGTGGAGAATAGTTTTCTCTGTACGGCCCAAAACTCTCCCTGCTTATGTACACATGTCATCGCAGCTCCATAGATAAGGGCAATGCACACACAGGTGGTGAAACAATGCTCTCTCGCACCCTCAGCGGTGAGTCCGCAGGCCGAGTGGCCGACTCGGTTCCCTTCGTGCTCCATCCATCCATACTCGGCGTGCTCAACCATTCCATTCAGCGCATCACGCTCGGCCCTCAAAGCTCCCACTGTTCCCCACCTCCACAATGTGGTTCCAGCAATGTAACCCATGCGTTGATAATTTGCCCTGAAAAATTGGCAGGGGAAAAACATCCAATTATGGCTTAGCACCCTGTTCCCAGCGCCTCCTTCCAAATAGCCGCTCTCATAACCCAGACAGCCCGCTGGAAACAAAACCAATCTGGCACTTTCTCATCATCCTCTGTTTTTTTTTTTTGTTTTGTTTTTTTTTGTTTTTTCCCCCTAATTGTGCCCTTTCCGTCTCACGCCACTTTGTCCCCCTTGTCTCTCATTGTCTGGTCGTCAGCGCTGCCGCTGCAGTCACTCGGCGGGTTTCGAGCAGCCCATGCGAGGTGAAGCGTGTTGACAGATGTCAGCTGATCTTGCTGTACTTTAGTAATACAACAAATAAATGCATTCCAACTTTAGCCTGCCATTAAATGGTCCAGGCAGCGAGCCAGCATGCCAGCCTGCTTTCCTCTCTGTCTGTCTGTCAGTGTGCAGCAGTTTTGCAAATGATTTATCAGAATCCCCACAACCAGCCATGTCGTGGCATACGCTCAAAGTGAAAAAACTGAGTGCCTTTCAAATCTGCTGGACTGTTTTAAGTGTTTTTGCTGCAAGTTCAGTCTTTGGTGCTTCGGTCGGCTCCGGAGTGAAGTTACATGTTCTGGGTGACTCCTGTTTTTCTGCATTGCTCCATTTGCTCCGACTATTGTTTTATTTCTCTGGTAGAAATTAGATTTCACGTTTTCCATTGCTCACTGATGTAAAACAGTGTCTACAAAAATATCACTCAGTGAGTCTCTGTATTTGGAAGCCACATTATTTATACAGCGCTCAAGCGTATCATATCAAATATGCTCTCACAAAAAAAAAAAAGAGAGTGCCGTGCTGATCTGTCTGGAGAGATTTGCCCAGGCCATTATCCTTTTTGCATCGTGTCTGTGGGTTTGAAATGAATTTAACTGGAAAGAACACGTCTCCAAATGTCTGCACTTTACTGTCCAGCTAATCTCCACATTTTGCCACTACAAACGACTACTGTCCAATAGCATTTGAATAATGCGCTGCAAACCAAGCATTTCACCAAAAGTGCATCACTTTTGGAGGAGCTTATTAGTCACGGCGCAGGCTCATCACTATTTGTGAAACACTCCACTCTCACTTCTCAACTAAACAGAAAACATCACGAGGCTCAATTGGACCAATGGCAAGGCCTGCTGTGCCCGCAGAGTCCTCTGATCATCTTACACCTCCTCCTGGGCCCGTGAACTCTGAGTGTGCAGTCATCTGATCCCACTATGGCCAGCGAGCAAGGAACTCTTTCTGACTGGAGCACTCGCACACGGTGGGATGGCGGCCCCACCAGTCTGCCTCCCAAACACCGTTTGTCATTTTCTTTCGCTCCCTTCTCAGCATGCATCTTGTGGGAGGCCGTAAGAACGCACAAGTTCACAGCTCCTACAAATCAAAAGATCCAGCCTTTGCTGTGTGTTTTTGGCTTTTATTGTTCAGGAGAACATTATCGGTAAATAGAGAAGGAATAAACATTGAAAGCCCACAAATTACAATTTTAAAGGGCCCATATTGTGTTCATGTTTTTGTTGGATCTTTATTTTTCATCCTGTGGAGCTGCAGAAATCTCACGAAAATCCACATTTATCCAATTGTTTACTGTCTACCATTGAAATGCCTTAGCTTCTTCTTGCTAAAAACAGATATCTCTATCATGGGTGAGGTGTCAGGGTCCTCTGTGACATCACAAAGGGGGCAATTTCCAGAAGCTTTATTAGCACAAACGTTTTGAAAAGTTGACGAAGCGCTGAAAAGTTTAAGATGGACTTTCATAATTTCTGGACAGTTCATCAACAGCAGTGTGGTGAATGTTTTTGTGTTAATGAAATCTGGTGTGTAATGAAAACATGGGATGAGGTGACATCACTCACTGGTTGGTGTAGTAGAATATGGTGGCATTGCGAACACCATCCGCTGTCTGTTGACAAACTTATTTTTTTATGCTGTTTGTGGAGGAAGACTTGAAAGTCAGCGCTCAAGCTCGTTAAGTTTCACGAAATTGCGGGTCTTTAGTTTTAGTCTGGACCAATCGAGTGAGTTGGGTCTTCACTCTGCAGCGGGAGGCCTCGCCTGCTATCGGGACTCCAGTCGGCTGCAGATCAGCCGCATTCCAGTGGCGTGTTTGAATAAGACGGAGCTCGCTGTAATCCCGAAAAGACTCGGTAAACAGTAGCGATACACACGCGAGCTTCACTGTGTAAGTATAAAAACCACAGGCGGTGGGTCATGAAGCAGCGCAGGACGGTGATTTGACCTTGTTTAGCTTCACTCACTGTCTGCCCCAGCATCTGTCTCCCTGTCTGTCTGTGTGTCTGTCTGCTTGGCTGTTTGGACTGCGGCTGTAATTACCCTGCGGGCAGCGACAGACCTGGAGACAGAGGCACAGTGCTAATTGCATGGTGGACCTGGAACGGAAACTATTAAAGTGAGTCTGCAAAGACGTTTCCCCGCCTCATCTGCTGCCATAAATCCGTTCTGTCCACTGCGGCTCTGTGTCGTTAGCACTAGCGCTCCTTCAGCGGCTCCACTTCTTGATTCATCTGTTCTTGGTTCCATCATTATTCTTTCAAACTCTTCAGCTTTCATTGGCTGGGAAAGCCGACGGTTGACTGCAGTGGAAATTCTTTTTGCTAACATATATGTACGTGGTTGAATATTTTGATGAGTTTTTGCATGAGTTTTTAAGTCAAAAGCAAAAAACAACCATTATGAAAGATTCAAGTTCAACATGTATTTGAGAATGTGGAGGACCCAGTTTTCTCTCCTTTTCCTTCGTCCTACTAATTTGACTTTTGTCTGTCGTCGTCTTTGCCTCCCGTGTAGACGCAAAGCGTGAACAAATAGGCTGACAATCACAGCAAAGACATTATTTAACAGGACCTTTCATGTCATTACCCCCCACCCCCCTCCAGTGTTGCCCCCAGACCCTCACGTGAATAAAGGAATATAATGGTCCTTTGAGAAGACAGTTTCATAACCTTTGCTGGTTGGCTGGCAGGAAGGCCCCGCCGTCACCCTCTCAGTCTCTTACCTTCTCTCTCCAACCCCCAACCCCCCCCCCGCCACCCCCCTTCTCCTCCTTCACTCGTTCCTCTTCTCCTTCTTCCTGTCCTCCCGCTGGGTCCCGACGTCGGGTGAAGCCAGCCTGAACACACTGTGACTGTCACAGCGGTACAGACTAATTGGAGATTTAACAACCGAACATGTGCCGGCATGACCAGTGACCACTGACCGGACCCCGTTTTCCAGGATTATGAAAGATCTATGAAACACAAGAGGCCAGGTCAATCGAAAAATGTTTGCAAGACTGACACTAAGAGTGTGCCAAGGCTTTTAGACGTAGTGCTGAGATCACTTCTCGCGGTCATCCCAGAAAATGATTAAAAAATAAAATGTAGGCTCCAGCGTGTACCTCTTCCCACTCCCTCATGCCCCCACCACCCTCCCACCCCACCCCCAGGGGTTAGAGGACCCTCCAACTGGCAGCAATAAATAGATTCTTTCTCAAACATGCCCTAATCCCACTAAACAGCAACAAATCCTATTAGGCCATGAATTATAAATCCCTCTTGCGCCACCTCAGCCCCCCACTGGAGGAGAAACTCAGTTGCCCTCCTGCCTTCAAGACAATCATGTGCATACCAACACATTCATGCAGGCACGGCGGACCTGAAAAGGAGGGATTGTCAGTGTTGAATGTCAGAGCCTTGGAGCAGATTGGAGCTGCAAAGTGTGAAGTGAATTATTGTTTTTTTTTTTTCAATAAATACTAATAAAAACACTTTTTGGTTGTACTCACATTGTTTTACTAGTATTAGGTTCTAATTGTGCTCCCCCTCAGGACCTCTGCTTATTAAAGCCCTGAAGCCCAGTCAGACGCACACCCCAGGTAGCTAATGTATTATCTTTTCCAACCTACAAATGTGGCAAACTAGCTGAGATTTGATCAGCACATCAAGTGTAAATGTATGAAGCACACTTCCATTCCAACTGAACTCCAGCCGAAAAAAAAAACAAAACAAGATTTTTCCCACGGCTGCACTTTCCCATTTTTTGTGTGTGCGTCTGTGTGTGTGTGTGTGTGTGTGTGCGCGCGCGTGCGTGCGTGCGTGTGTGTGTGTGTGCGTCCAACCGCTGGAGTCAGGCAGAGTTCAGCAGTCATCAGTCGGCCCTGGAGACAAGCGCTGCTCTTCAATTTTTCCTCCGCTTCTGCCTTTCTTCTCCTCCAATAATGAGAGGCTACGGGACTTGACGGCATTAACGTTGAGACGCGCGGGTGCGGCCAGGGTCAGCTGGGTGTCACGGGGCGCTATTTTCATTGCTGGGATTTTTTTCCCTCCTGCAGCCTCGAGACAGGAGAGGAGTCGCTTCACACACTGTTTAAAGGTGCAAGGCGTCGGCCTGCGTTGAGAGAATCACCACCACTAAATCGGGACGTGAAGATCCCGTGACGTTCGTCACCAATGCATCCGTGTCTCGGGGTCAGTGAGCCAACCTGGCTGGATCAGAGCAGAGAGGTACAGAGAGAGGGAGAAAGAGAGTGGGAGAGAGAGATGAGATAGAAAGGTTGCAGGTTCATTGGTTGGACCGGCCCTCTTGTCTGGTGACCACACACATCAAAGGCGTCTAGCTCTCTCTCTCTCCTTTTGTCATCAGCTGCTAATGGGCGCTGGTGTTTAATGTGACTCACTTTATTCTTGTTGTTGTTGGGTTTTTTTCGTTTCCGGCTCGTCTCGATCGGTCGATCCTTTGATCTGGAAGAAAAACAACTCGGAGCTCTCAGAGACGCAAAGAGGAGGAGGCGGGGGAGTCGACAGGGGTGTCATGACACTGAAGGAGCCAAATGCAACTCCTGTATGAGTCCCGCTTCATGATGCATGATGCAAGGTTTCTAACCGTCTGTAGACAGCCAAAGTCAGAGACAGACAATGTGGGAGGAAAATACACGGACGGAGCAGCAAAGAAGTCAAGAATAAATCCTGAAGGTTTTTTTTATTATTATTATTATTATTATTATTGCCATTTCAAATTTCCCACTTGTCACAGTAAAAATAAAGAAAAAGAAAAAACTAAAAATAAAGTAAAATAAAACTTTGGGTCAGAAATAAAGTCTAAAAAATCTATTCCTAGTCTTTTCTCCGGGTTGCATTTACTTCCCACATGTGTAAAAAAAACAAATGCTGAAGGGAAATTTGCTGGCCAGTGTGAGGATGTTGGGTGATGTGTGAATACACTTCCTCCTGACATTGGCTCAGCAGGAAGTGATGCCATCAATTCTGTGTCATTCCACATTCCAGATTGAGGCGACTTGCGTAATTTGACAAATGCGTTGGTTTACAGAAAAAAAGGAACATTTGAAATTCATAATCCACAGCGTGAAGAGAAGGCCTGGCTCCGCAGCGCTGAATGAGCTACACAACGTGAACAAAAAAACAAAACACTTCCTTGGTTCAGTACATGTTTTATTTCCTGCTTTCATTGGCTAATCAGGCTGGGACTCAGGCACGGACCTCTGAAGACCAAGTCCCCGGAACCTCTGGGAAGCAGGAGCATAGAACAGAACCAGTGGATTATCAGTATGAGTTTGGCCATTAGGCATGAGTGTATTTTTTTTTTATTTTTTTTTATCAATGCAGCCTTAATATACTCAAGCGCAGCCCCCCCGCACCCGGTCGGCCGGCCGGTCGGCATGCCAGGACTTTCAGATAAAACCTTCTTGAAAGAGTGAAGTCATCTTATCCCTCCAAGATGCGATAAAAGGACGTCTGTTTCTCAGGAGAACAGAAGAAGATCTCGTCCCCTTTGATGCAGCAGTCATAAAGCTTATCTCACACTCACAGATGCGTGCGGCTACACACATTCTCTCTCTCTCTCTCTCTCTCTCTCTCTTTCTCTCTCTCTCACACACGTGCAAACACAGAGTTGATTGTAAGACGCTGATGTCTGAGGCAGCTGCTTTCTTCTCTCTGACTCGCAGGTTATTGTGGCACACCAGGGAAGCACAGGATATTTGACTGTCTCTTGCCAAAGATAGAGCCACGCAGGGGATGGTGGGGGGTTGCCAGTGACGCCTGGATCTTCTAAGCGACCATCTGAAAATAAAAATTAGGAAACTTATTAAGAAAGAGGGAGACAGAGAAAGAAAAGGAGTGAGAGAGAGAGAGAGAGAGAGAGGGGGCTAGGGGAAGGCTGAATGCGTCACAGAGTCTCCAAAAAGAAAATTTTTGCATTCATTCATTTATTCATTTTAACTTGACATCCAGAGTGATTAACAAAAGAACAACTTGCGATGGGTGAAACCACAGACTAACCAGGAAGTAACAGCTCGGAGTTTTAGTGCAAAGGGACCAGCTGACGCATGTCCAGTCCTCCTCCTGGCCGGAGAACCTTAGGGTCAGATTGAATGTTTGTTTTTTGTTTTCCCCAGAAGTCAGAGGTTTTCATAAAACGACCGCCGCTGCAGCAATGACCCTCGCTGTGGTTGTCCCCTACTTCTTCTTCTTCTTCTTCTTCTTCTTCTTCTTCTTCTTCTTACTCGTCGTTGGCTGCACCTGCTGCCTCAGATTTGGTCAGAGCTGGGGGGAGGCTGCGTGGTTGGCTGTGAAAATAAAATAAAAGAAAGTCGCAGCTCTGCAAATGAGGACATGCGAGATCTCAAATTGGAAATTCCCATTTTTCTGGCTGCAGCATTAAAAAAACCGAGAAGGGCAAAACAAGAACTAAAAATCCCATCCTTCATCATCAACAGATTGAGGAGGTTTGTCGGGGGTGTAAGGTGTTTTTACACCCTCAATTCAAAAATGAGGCCTCATGCTCCTTTATGCCGCTATTATTTGTGTGCATTTCCACCTATAGCCTGGGCAGCAGCAGCAGCAGTAGTAACAGCAGCAGCAGCAGTAACAGCAGCAGCAGCGGCAGTAGTAACAGCAGCAGCAGTAACAGCAGCAGCAGCAGCAGCAGTAACAGCAGCAGCAGCAGTAACAGCAGCAGCAGCGGCAGTAGTAACAGCAGCAGCAGTAACAGCAGCAGCAGCAGCAGCAGCAGCAGCAGCAGCAGTAACAGCAGCAGCAGCAGCAGTAGTAGTATAAGCAGCAGCAGCAGCAGTAACAGCAGCAGCAGCAGTAGTAACAGCAGCAGCAGTAACAGCAGCAGCAGCAGCAGCAGCAGTAACAGCAGCAGCACTAGTAACAGCAGCAGCAGTAACAGCAGCAGCAACCGTAACAGCAGCAGCAGTAACAGCAGCAGTAACAGCAGCAGTAACAGCAGCAGCAGTAGTAACAGCAGCAGCAGCAGTAACAGCAGCAGCAGCAGCAGTAGTAACAGCAGCAGCAGCAGTAACAGCAGCAGCAGCAGCAGCAGTAGTAACAGCAGCAGCAGTAACAGCAGCAGCAGCAGCAGCAGCAGTAACAGCAGCAGCAGTAGTAACAGCAGCAGCAGTAACAGCAGCAGCAGCAGTAACAGCAGCAGCAGCAGTTGACGGCCTTTGTTTTATGTCCGTGTTTTATGGTCCCGTGTCAGCACTTTGTCTGTTTAGTCCTTTTGTTGTCCTGTGGCCTAATTAAGACCTCAGAGCGACTTGTTGACTCCACAGAGGCCTGTGTTTGGCCAGTGTGTGTGTGTGTGTGTGTGTGTTGGTTTGCTTGCTTTGATGGCGTGCTTATTTGAAACACGCATGCACATGTCTGCTGCAACAGGTGGATTAAAACACAGTGTTTTTTATTGTTATTCTCACAGCAGATTTTTCTTCCCCCCCCCCAAACTTTCAGACTATAACACACAGAATGAGACGTTTCTGCACCGTGAAGACGCCTTCTCTGGGATCTCTGTCAGACGGATGAGTGAGAAGAATTTAGGATGCGTTCCAACTGGCCTGCCAGCTCAGCAATCATTAAGCACAAATCATAAAAAAGGCCTCAATCCAACCCGTACATAGCAAAAAATGATCTAGCTGATAACAGAGAGTGGCTGTCAAGCTCCTGCTGCCGTCGAGCCTCATGTTTTTTTTTTTGTTGTTGTTGTTTTTTATCATTATTATTATTCCAGGCTTGATTTCTGATTTTTATATTGGGCAAAACTTAACATACTGTCCAAATATACATTAATAAAAGTTTATACTCGCAGTACAATAAAAGCCATTTGGGCATTAAGGGTCTTGCTCCTAGTTAGCTGCCATCCTGTGCCACCATTTTTGAAGGAAGCCAGACATCTAGAAGAGAAAGTGCAACACAACTATCTATCTAATCACGCAGATATCAGTCCGCTACCGACACTCAGCTTGCTATCGTTACTGTCGATTCGCCCAGTCCTGATTTGTGGAAATGGTGCCACGTCATCCAGTGATGCGGCCACTTTTATTGAGTTGAGTTGAGTTCATATGATCTGTCTTCATTTTCCCGTGACCTTCATTCAAGTATGCGTTGCTCATTTGATTTTTCTGCCACTCCAGCGTCAACACGAGTGCATTTTTTACGTAATTGCGGCAGCTTTGACCGAGGAAGTGCTGAGTGTAGCCGACCGGACCGCAGTGACGCAGCAGGAAGCCCCTCAGACTGTAGACACCAGCTGCCTGGCCTTGTCTTTTCATTTCAACATTATCTGACCTCATCCGCGGGTTGTGGACTATGAATCAACTCTCAGCACAACGTTTCAGTCAAAACGTGTGTGTTTTGATCTTGTATGTTGACGTGCAATTGCCCAGTGCCTTTCTTTTTGTATGTTCAATATATATGGCTGCATAAAAACATTCTAGCCACCTTCTCAGCTACTGCACACTGCATTCAGCTTTGTCATGGACTTACATTTCCTGCTTTTATCTGCTACAATTCTGCTTGTTTTCAATGCGTACAAGTGCAACGCGCGCCTGCGTGCGTGAAAAACAGACGTTTCGTTTTTCTCTGAAAGAAAGGCAACAGACTTCCTCTTACGCTGCCTGCGATGGAGCTAGGCACAAACTAAAAAACACCCATCAAGCCATTTTATCTTTGCAGGTTGTCCCACGCCCAGAGGTCGGCCGTCAAAGTCCTCCGCAGGATGCAGTACTTCGTGGCCCGCAGGAAATTTCAGGTGAGTGAAAACAATTAAAACAATTCCAGGAGAGGAGAAGAGAAGAGTGCAGAGAAAAAGAAAAAGTCTGTTGAAGTAAAGGAGGGAGATGTGTGTGTGTGTGGGGTGGGTGAGCTGAACAGATTTAAGAGTGAGAACAGGAGTGACAGGAGTGTGCAGAGACACCGAGGGGCTCCTTAAATTAGCTGCTGCTCCTCCTTCTCCTCCTCCTCCCCCTCCGCCTCTTTGTGCATGCTTCAGCACAGAGGAGCAGAGCGTCACGGGAGTCTAACCTGCTAACCTGTTTCTGGGACTTCTGTAGCGCGGACACGCGCAGTCGCGTCCCCGGCTAGGGCAGCGGGACTCGGCCTCACATGGAGTCGAGTCGAGCGGAATTATGTAAGAAGGAATTTGTGCAATAAGTATTTCACTGGAGGAGAGAGAGAGAAATAACACAGCCAACAGCCATAATCATGTTTGAAGTACATTTTCATGCTACACGCTATGGCGGAGCAGTGCCTATAAGGTCGGCGGAACGTGTTTTCAATTACGGTTCCTAACTGGTCTCAGCTGCCGCGGCTGAACTGGCTGTGTGGAGTTCAGCGGGTTCCTCCTGCTGCTGCGTGTCTCCACGTCACACCAAAGAAAGTTGTGAAAAGGACGTGAACGCCATTTACTCTCTAGACGGCCGTGGACTTGTTAGAGCACGCACACACACACACACACACCCACACACACACGTACATATGCAAGTGAGCAGCAACACAATGAGTTAACAATGAACTCTGTGCACCCGAGGGGGTTGGGGATGTTTTTCGGGGGGACTGAGCAACAGTGGCTGAGCTTGACAATGGCCTTTGTGTCTGTCTGTCTGTGTGTGTGTGTGTGTGTGTGTGTGTGTGTGTGTGTGTGTGTGTGTGTTGATCCACAGCAAGCGCGGAAGCCCTATGATGTGCGAGACGTGATCGAGCAGTATTCCCAGGGTCACCTCAACATGATGGTCCGCATCAAAGAGCTGCAGAGAAGGTGACGTCTCACTCTCACCTTTGTTGTTGCCATCCTCACTCCTGATACTCTTCATTCCACTTTTGTGTCACATTTTTCACATTCTTACACTCGGACACCTGTTTGTTTTACAGAGCAATTTCCGTGGTTAGATTCCATCTACACCAACAACAAACAAACAAACAAACAAACAAACAACTTCTCATGCAACATTGGCTTCTTTGCTACTTTCTAGCAATAATCTGTGACCCAGCTCCTCAAAGAATAGAGCGCAGCGGTGCATTGCAGCAGAAAAGAGGAATCCTCACCTTCCACTTTTTATTTGAAACTGGCTCCACAACCTCGACCTTGTGTTCTGCTGTTGTGCTTCAGGACACAACAGTGCTGTTTGTGACGTCGCAAACAGCACTGATTATTCTCCCAGGTTAGTGTCAACAACCCCAGCCAGATTTTAAGGCAGGTAAAGATGCTGTCTCCCTGGGTTCTGTAGTTGCAGTTCTAGTGTAGTTTTTTGTTTTCTTTTTATAAGGCTGGGAAGGCAAGGTTTTAAACAAAACATACAGTGGTGGAGGAGCTTTCTTTTCGTTTGTTTGTTTCATGTACCCTCACCAACCACGACAATGCTATCAGCTGATCTTTGCCCTGGAAGCGTCTTCCTTGTGCTGTTATTTTTTTCAAGACATTGAAGCCACAAACGATTCCCTTCAGCAGGGTTATAGCCCAGCCCCCGACAGTTTGCTACCATTAATCTAACGGATAAGAAACTTGCCGGCCTTTGATTGGTTGCAGTTGCTGTGCTTTGTAAAGCCATAATGAAGTCCAGTTGCATCTTGAGCGAAACCTTTTGTCCCCTTCTTGCAATCTGCACTTTTCCTCTTCCTCCTCTTCCCTCTCCTCTTCCTCCCTCACCTCTCCTCGCTCCACCTCCTCCTCCTCTTCTTCCCCCACCTCACCTCGTCCTTCTCTCTCTCTTCCACCTCCTCACCCTCCTCCTCTCTCTCCTCACCTCCTCTTCCTCTTCTTCTACATCCCTCTCCTCCTCCTCCTTATTATCCTCCTCCTCTCCCCTCATCTTCTTCTTCCAGAGCAACTCTTTATGTTAATGTCTCACCTTTAAATTACAACATGTATAAATCAACATAAGGCCTCAGTGAATCAAGAGAGGTCACCTGATCTGCTGCCGATGGCCTCATCGTGCAGCAGGGCAGCGGCTGCTCTTCATCATCTTCTCTGAAAGATAATTGGGGACGTGTGATGGCTGGTGAGGGAGGACCGCCGGGAGTCTGAGCTGAAGGGAGCATAGTTTACGACACACATTAAACAGATTTATAGATGAGTCACAGTTCACTGAAGCTGGACCTCATTGTTTGCGTTTCAAAAGGAGCCCATTTAGTCATCGTCCCTTTGAGACTTAGCGTGTCTTTTCTGTTCTTTTTTAAACAAAAAATAAAAAATAAAAAATAAAAATTGCGCCCTGATATGCAAATACCAAATATAGGGGTAGATCCTCAAAAAAGGGCGCGCAGCCCTAAAATGCGGTGCGTTTTGCGGCGGGACTGCGGCCGCAATTTGCGCCACAGATGCGGGTATCCACAAAGGTTTTTGCGCTAATGACATGCAGGCGCAAACACGCCCACAAATGCGGCACCTGAAACAGGTGCAAATGTTGCGGTCTGGCAACCTCTGTGGATCGGAATCACCGTTTTTGGTGCTATTTACACGGATTTTCTGGCGCAAACACTTTGTGGATCTGGCCCCCTGGTGTTGTAGTCAAGACCTCACAAACCAACATCAGGACATCATCAAGACTACTGTTAGAGACCGTAGATATCAGAGACAGAATTTTTTTTTTTTTTTATTCAAGTTTGCTTCTACATAACTTCTTTTCAGCAAGGGGTATTTTATTTTTTTTTAAATACACCTTATTTCTTTTTTTTTAAATTCTGCCGCTTTGCCAGCTATTTTTAAACATTAAAAAAAAATTGCTTCATAAAATGATAAAAAAAAAAAAGAATCAACCAGGTATCATTTAATTGAAAATGATGCCACGACAAGCATGAACAAAAAGCGTAGAAGCCTTTCATGCCCGAGCTCAACACTTAAAATACACTCACCAATCTCCCTGATGGTGGTTGTGAAAGACCTCAAAATTCTGCACCAGGGCAAGACTGAGACAAAATCCTTCTAAAGTGGTCTGGAGACCAGGATCAGTCTCCAGTACTGCAACACAAACCAAAGCATTTGTTTCATTTCACTAGCTATGAGAAAAAGGCCCAGGCCCATCACTGCCGGAGTGATCTGTTGTTTCATTTGACGGAAGCTCATCCTTGTGTGTCCACAGCAAATATGTTTGCATCCTTCTCGTCTTCATTTTTTCCTTTTAATTTGTCTCCTCCAGACTGGACGGCACTCTGGGAAAGCCGGGGATGTTTCTCCCAGGTAAGAAGCCCCTCGCGCTGTCTGTGTTCACACTTTACACATAGATCAGCAGGGGAAAGATTCAAAAGAGAGATTTACAGTCGTCACTCATACCTTAGATGTGTTCTGCTGGGTAAAATATACATTTATTTATTATTATCATTATTATTATAATTTTCTTTATGATTATTATTATTTTTTTAATGATAATAGTTTTATTTATCTTTTATATCACAAAATGCAGTAGTAACAATGACAGTAAAAAGAAAAATGAAACTATAATGTTGTTAGAATACAAATAAGACTGGTAAAAAAGAATAAACGCGAGATGATGAGAAGGAGTTTCACTGGAGCTCAGCTTCCAGGGCTGTGAACCTGCTCGACAGCAGGACACCACTTACGTCCTCTCTGACAGCGAGAAAAATAAACGTAAAAAGCCCCTGATTGTTGTCAGGGGAACCGGGATTCACTCTTCCCCCCTGTTTTCTTTGGCTTACCAGGAAAAGGGGAAGATAAGGAGCACCCGACGATTGGAGCGCGGCTGATCCGGCTGGAAGACAAGGTGGCCACACTCCCTCCGCTGCTGCTGCTTAGTCTGCAGGTCACAGCGACCTGCTGATCAGATTACTGCAAGCAAAAGCTCCTGTGTGTGTGTGTGTGTGTGTGTGTGTGTGTGTGTGTGTGTGTGTGTGTGTGTGTGTGCGCGGCTGCTCCTGCTGCTGGTGTTGTAACGGCCTGTTTGCTTGTCTGAAGCTGTTATCACATGAACGCACTGTTGCTGGTGGAATCTCTGTTGACTGGGCCGTTTTAACACTGGGCCAGTGCAGTTCTGCATAGTGGGCGTCTACATCCTCCCTGGCCCCACCCCCTCCTATCAGCAGCCAATCAGAGTAGCACCTCTACCAGTCATGCGGATGTAGGTGTGATCCAGGTTTTCCATACCAGCCCATCTTTTTGTTCCGCTTCCTGTTATTGCAGGTCGGTCAATAGTTTGGCTGGATGTTTGTGTTTCCATGGGATCCAGGTGGGGATGAAAATGAACTGTTTTGTGTGTTGGACTGAGGGCCTCCCGTGCATTTCTGGTCGCGTACACTTGATTCATAATGTATCATACCTCATAATAATAGTCCTGGTGTCGGCATGTACAGTAGCGTTGTTCACTCATCAGCCCATCACTCCCGTGTTGTGTTGGAACTCCATCTCCCAGGAGCTCCCAGCAGTTTACACCATAGCAGCTTAAGGTCGCTTAAGGCCATTGCACTTTGATTGACATGCTGATGCCTCCTGGGACATTTTCCCTCTTCTTTGAATCGGCACAGTCATGCAGAAACCACTCAGTGTCACCTCAGTTGCCACCAATGGGGCTGCAATGATTCGTCGACAGTCATATCAGTTGGGTATACAAATATGACGGCGTCCCAGACAGCAGCTACGCATAAAAAAATTAAAAAAGTTTGGGAGCGTTTTAGCTTTTAGAAAAAACGTCGGACAGTAGATCGAAACAGAGTCGGAGTCTGACTCGCTTCTAAGCTTAGCTTCTAAGCTAACAAGCAGACTGAGACATTCATTCATTCATTCATTTTCCATACCCGCTTAGTCCCGAGCTCAGGGTCACGGGGGTCTGCTGGAGCCTATCCCAGCTGTGGGGTGACACCCTGGACAAGTCGCCAGTTCATCGCAGGGCCACATAGAAACAGACAACCATTCACACTCACATGCACACCTACGGACAATTTAGAATGTTCAATTGACCTCACATGCATGTTTTTGGAGTGTGGGAGGAAGCCGGAGAACTCAGAGAGAACCCACACAGACACAGGGAGAACATGCAAACTCCACACAGAAAGGTCCCAGGCCCAGAATCGAACCCACAACCTTCTTGCTGTGAGGCGGCAGCGCTAACCACTGCGCCGCCGTGTCGCCCCAGACTGAGACATAACAAACAAAACCTATTGGCTTGAATGTACATTTTATAAGTAACTATAACTATTATTAACTTAACTTATAAATTATTTATGGATATATGTCTATACTTACTGAGCACTGTACCTGTCAATTGGTTTTAGATAGGACATTTTTATTGACTTTTTGTATGAACCAGCCTATCAGCAGCAAAGTTGAATAGATACATTTTTCATTGAAGTACCCATCTTTCACCCACCAGCAGCAGTAATTACTGTTTACCTCATTCCGGCAGCTGCCGCTCCTTTCCATCTGCCCACTTGTCTGTGGCGTGAAGGTGTGGGTTCAATGGTTCCGACAGCTCGGCTCACCTGCTGCACAGAGGAACTCCGAGTTGTGGATGAACCTGCCGCCCCCCTGTGGCTTAGTCCGTCTTCCTGTCCTCCTCCTGTGGACCTCTTGTCGTCCTCCTGTCCTCCCGCGGTCCTCCCCCCGTCCTCCTCTTGTCCCCGTCCTCCTCTTGTCCCCCTCCTCTCCTCTGTCTGTCCTCCTCTTGTGGTCCTCCTGTTCTGCTCCTGTCCTCCCCCTGTGGTCCTCCTGTGCTCATCCTGTTCTCCTCCTGTCCTCCTTTTGTCCTCTTGTCCTCCTCATGTGGTCCTCTTTGGAGAAGGAACTGGCAAAAGAAAATTGATTTCATGGTCTCTCCAGGATGTGGGAGGTGTTCATTTTTTCGGGAGTAAAGGAATGATTGCTTCATCAGGGTTTTTCTTTGACTCGCAGTAATGCGTATAGGTCCCAGTCGGGGCTTCCCGCCTGAGTCACATTTTGCAAAAGTCTTACAGTCGACCTTTGACCTTGCACTAGCTGAACCCTGCCACGGCGTTCATCACAATCTCTCCATCAGGCTTTTTCTGACGATTCACCAGCTATGTTTCTTCATGCTAGCTAACATGTTCCCAGGCCATTCTCCATACGCACACTGATTGGTCGCCATTCAGCTACTCTTTTCTTTCTTTTTATTTTTATTTCTTTGGTAAATTCCCACTTAATCTGAATGAGGTTCATTGTGTCTTCACATACTGTATATGTATATATGATATATATTTTTTCCTCCTATGAGGTGGGTCACCAAAACACTCCAGCCATCTGCTCCTGCTCCGGCTCTCAGTCACATTTTAGAACCCACTGTGGCCACACCAGTTAAAAAGTTTGCCCACCCCTGGTATACAATGCTAATAGCATTTTTCTTTTATAACAGACACATGACTCTTTTTCGATGGTATTTTCGTTCTTCTTTACATCTGTCGAAGGCAGCTTCCATCTTCCTCAGAAGGCCTTCCTCAGAAATTCCCTCTTTGTCCTCCCTGCTCCGCTTGTAAAACATCCCAGAATGACATCCCAGACTGAGACTCTCTACGGCAGCTGAGTAAAGCACTGTTTCGTTTTCTGGGCCCGGCGATTGTCAGCGCATCGCTCAGAGATGAATTAATCTTGAGTTGACTGACGGGGGCACTGCGTTGCATTGTGCGTCCTGTACAACGGGCCCAGACAGTGATTGATTGCCTGGCAGACAAAGACACATATAGACCTGCGCAAACATACACTCGCACACACACACACACCAGGACGGAGTTGATTAATCACCGATGTGTGCGACCCCAGAGCTCTCGAGGTTGAATTCTCCGGGAGCGACCTGGAAACGAAGATGGATGGAGCTCTGTGGCACCGTGTTATCTTTCTGTCAGACGCACTCCATGAAAAATGCCACGGCGACGAGCTCAGACAGCGGCCGCCGGTGTGTGCGGGCCTCGCAGAGAGTGGCTTTGTGTGAGCGTCAGCACAATGTCAGCCGCTGGCTTGTGGCTCATCTCTCCCACTTTAAAGGAAAAGGTTGATGGGTCTTTTTTTTCTCCCCATCAGGGGAAAGAGGAGACTCAATGCAGGAGCCTTTAACAAGACCTACGATTTTCAGGAAACATTTGACATTTTGGTTGAGCATGTGATATTATACATATGTATGTGTGTGTGTATATAAATGAAAATACAAATATATGTATATCTATCCACACACATATATATATATATATATATATATATATCAACTTCTTCAAGTTGATGATGTAAATACCATCACTTTTCCTCTTGTACACGTACTTGATCCATCTGGAAGTCCAAGTTGGTGCCTCCCAAATGGATTCCTGCCACGGAAGGGAACTTCAGGACATCCATTTATATATATATATATATACATATATATATATATATATATATATATATATATATATATATACATATATATATTGCATTTTTGTGTCATTTTTTAAATAAAAAATTGGAGATATTATCATGAGATTTGTGTGTGTGCGCGCAAGTGAGTAATGTTTGTTTAAAAAAAAAAAAGCAGTGGGTGTTGGGGAATAAAGGTTGAGGTTGTTCAGGACAGAGAGAACTGTTGCAATTTGTATTTTAATTTTTACGTAAGTAATGATTTATAATGGAGTCTCATATGGCCTGCAGTGAGACACAGCGCAACGCCATCACACAAACACATTACATGGAGCATAAATCACATTGACTGACTCCCCACTGCTGGAGCAAGGCAACTACACTGGGCCGTGTATGCCACGCTTATATAGCCAGCATTAGAAGTGTGTGTGTGTGTGTGTGTGTGTGTGTGTGTGTGTGTGTGTGTGAGTGTGTGTGTGCGCGCGTGTGTGTGTGTGTGCTTGTGTGCGTGCGTGCGTGAGTGTGTGTGTGTGTGTGCGCGCGCGCGTGCGTGTGTGCGTGCGTGCGTGCGTGCGTGCGTGCGTGCGTGTGCGTGTGTGTGTGTGTGTGTGGAAGAATGCGTGTCCTGACTGTAATAGCTTCTCAATTAGGTAAGTATCCTGTAAATTACAGCAAGGCCAAATACTGGGAATACTTGAGGGCCGGGGCAGACTGTGCTGTTTGTTAGGAGTCCATCTGTGAGGCGTTCAGGGCCCCTCGCCTTGGAAAGCACAGCGCTGAGTGACTCTGTGAGTGTGTAAGTGTGCGTGTGCGTGTGTGAGTGTGTTTAGACTGTTCCGATCCAGAGCCAGCAGAGAGCTCTAGTGACAACAGCCTGATAAACACACACTCATATACTGTATATATATATTTACATTAGAACATCACGGCCACACACACACACACACACAAACAAACACACACCAAAACACATACGCTAATGGGCTAGCTGTCTGACCTTTTTTTTTTTTTTTTTTTTTCTTTAGCAACTAATCACATTAAGAGTGTATGACAGCAGAGCTTGCGGGCAGTAATTTAATTAGGAGATTTAATTCCATGAATTAATTTCAGCGCTATTTATTATTCTGATCTTAATTACGTCTTTATTTGGGATTATTTTGGAGTCCACCAGTCATAAACCATAATAATTACTGTCACTATAATCCCTTGTTTGAACTTTTCTGGGCAACCTCTTAATTCTCCAGATTAGTATTTACATTTGAAAGTGTCTAAGTATCTTTTTTACTTCATGACCTAACAAAATGTAACAAAATTGACAGTTTTTCTATTTCCCTTTTCACTAAGAATAACAGTATCTGTCTCTTGCCTTGTCAATTTCTCCCCAGAAATGGTAAAGTCATTTTGTGTTCCCCTGGCTCGACCCATTTTTCAGAGAGTATCCCATATAACACTCCGAGTGCTCTTTGTGATTTCACAAAGAGCACTGATGCCCCTCCCTGTCCCGACAGGCAGGCATTTGCTCCACCCTCTGAGACCTCCTTTGAGCAGCTGGCAGTTTAAAACTGGAAGCTGAAAGAGTGTTTCAGCTGTCTCCTGGATGTGTGCTGTTTTGTTTTTTGTGTTTTTATTAGAGTTTTTTTTTCGGATAGTTGTTTCTGCGTGACATCCGAGATGAAAAATAAGAGATGGAAAATATAAACAACTCAGGGCCTGTATCTCCACTCCGTACTATTTAGACCATTAAGACCAAAGTGAGGTGGTATTCACTCCATTCATCCATCCATGCATCCATCCATCTTCAATACCCTCTTCCTCCTGCTCTCTGGGTCTCGGGGATCTTCTGGAGCCTCTCCCAGCTGTCATTGGGTGAAGGCAGGGTGACACCCTGGACGAGTGGCCACTTCATCACAGGGCCACATTGAGACAAACAAACATTTGCTCTCTCACACACACCTCAAGTCAATTTAGAGTTCCCAATTTACCTCAAATGCATGTTTTTGGTGTGTGGGAGGAAGCCGGAGAACCCGGAGAGAACCCACGCAGACAGAGGGAGAACATGCAAACTCCACCCAGAATGGCCCCAGGAGACCCCGCAAATCAAACCCATGACCTTCTGCTGATTTAGACAATTAAGACCCAATTGAGTTGGCATTTACTCCCATTGTGCAAATAGCACCTCTCCAGAGAGCAGTGGGTGGTCACGGTGGTACCTCTGCCCCACTTCCACCCACCTCACCTCCTCTGGGTCACTCCTGGTTGTCCCACTTCCACCCACCTCACCTCCTCTGGGTCACTCCTGGTCGTCCCACTTACACCCGCTTCACCTCCTCTGGGTCACTCCTGGTCGTCCCACTTACACCCGCTTCACCTCCTCTGGGTCACTCCTGGTCGACCTGGTCACTCCTGGTCACTTCTGGTCATCCTGGTCACTCCTGGTGCTCTGTGTGAGTCTGACCTTCCTACCAGCGGAGCAGGAGCTCGGCGTTCTCCTCTGTCCCATCAACACCAGAGATGCTGAGTCTGCTGATCCCTTCCCCCCCAACTTTTCTGTTTTTCCCGTATGTTGTACACCTCTTTGTTTTTATCACCTCTTCCCCCCACCCCACCCCACAACCCCCCTTACCGCCCTGGGAGCCCTCTGTCTCGTGTTGTGCACTGTTTTGATGTATGTGTGTGTGTGTATGTATGGCCGCAGTGTGCACGGCGGGGAGCCGGACTGACCGGGCCACTCTAAACAAAGAGAGGAAACTTGGCTAAGGAAGCCTGCGCACGCTCATACATGCACACACACACACACACACACACACACACACTATTCTGGAAGCAGCTGCACTCTGGCTGCCCTGCACTTCAGACAGACGCACACACATACAATCTCCCTTGAGCAGGTCTGAACTGGGCACACGTTCACTGCACAACACCAACAACTGCAACATCAACCACAACAACAACATATGAATCATCTCTCCGTCATTCAAATATTTAGTTATGAGTAACTTAGTATTTGTTCACTATTCAAACTCTCGCTTAGGCTCCACAGCCTTAGAGGTTACGGTCTCCAATATCACAGTACAGTCTGCCGTGATTGGTCGGCATTGAAAACAAGCTAGCAGGCAAGGCTTTTGGCCCTGCTGGCCGAATCACCTCATCTCTGTTGCTGTGTTGAAATACAAACGCACGCTGTCTTAGTGTAAGCAGTCGGGAGCTCTGCAGCACCGCCGCCGCGGCTCGTGATCCCGGGTTGGGGTTAGGGTTAACCCGAGTCTGCACCCACGCAATCCATGAACGTATGATAAAAACTGGACACTAGACTGCCTGCTATTTTTCTTCCAGTGGCCACTCGAGGTACTGCAGCCAATAACCTAATTCAGCCCAAAAAGCATTTTCCCCCATAGGCCGCATACAAAAATAAACGCACGGAAATACCCAAGTGGCCCTTTGTTCCCAGTGTGACGTCACTGAGTCGTACACGCTCAGCTGTTCTCATCTCATTCTGATTGGCTGACACGCTGCCCCTTGCATCACATTACTTACAGAGACATAATGAGAAGTGAAGATACTGCCACCTGCTCTATAGAGCCACTTGATGCAGAATCTGGCCAATGAACCTTGTGAAATGAATTAGTTGCCATATTGGCTGTATATTAGTCGTAAAGTAAATCTCCTCCTCCTCCTCCTCGTTGATGCCATATCATCACAGCTGTCACGAACCACTTTGTGTCTAGGGGAAATGGTTTGTAACAAAACGGGACCACCAAAGAAGTTCCACGAGCAGGTTTCCAAATTTAAGATGTTTTTAATGTTTTAACAGAAATTAATTACAACAAACAACAGCAGCAGCAACAACAGAGGAAGGGCAGCGGGTGGCACCAAATCAATAACTTAATATAAACAAAGTAGTCAACCGTCCCCAAAAAGGGACGCCACCCATAAACCTAAACAAAAAAGGCTACAGAAAACAAGGGGAAACTAAACCCCAAAGAAAACTAAACCTAAGAGCTCAGTAATTCCCTGACAAACAAATATATAAACACAGGAGTCAAATAGGGTACGAGTGCTGCACGTAGCTAGCACAGACACGGGAGTCAAACAGGGTACGAGTGCTGCACATATCTAACATAAACACGAAATTAAAACACAGCACGAGGGCTAACAGCCACAATCAGACTGCGCCCCTGCGTTCAGGATCATGGTAGTTTTAATGACTTCGGGGATTCCGTCTCAAGTCATTGCGCAAGTGGCGGCGATCAACGAATCACGGTGGGCGGAGGCAGGAACTCCCCCCAGTTGATGACGTTGATGCAGCTGATGATCGGGGAACCACCTGGCGAGCGCAGTTGGGAGAAACACACACAACCCAACATACATACACCAAAGACGGCAGCCGTAACAACAGCGTAGTGAACTGGATAGGGATGCAGTGAGAGTGAGGAACTGGTAGTGTTGTTCAATTTGTCGCGCCCTGCAGCAGTGAATCAGGTTTGTGCAGCAGTTGCACCTCCCAGACAGACAGACAGACAGCCCTCTGGATCTGGAGGCACTGCTCTGAACACTACTCTGTAATTACAGAATCCTGTCTGTCTCTCTGTCATTCTATCTGTCATCCTGTCTGTCCGACTGTCTCTCTGTCTTTCTGCCTGCCTGCAGTCTGCCTGCAGTCTGACTCCCAGCCCTGCCACTGTCTCTCCTCAGTCAGTGTGTTTGTGTCTCTGCTGTAGCCGTTGTGGTTCCACTAACGGTTTTCAGTGTGCAACCATTTTTAGTTTTTTATTCAATTGTCGTTATATTGTTTTGGGCCGAACGACCCTGGCGACTTTTGGACGTGACCCGACGGCTAATGTAGCCCGACCCTGGAGCCTGAAGGTGTAAGTTTGTTTTGGAGTGTTATGAAATGGTCAATATGTAGCTGGTGGAACCAGAGTTATGGGGCTTTTATTGGCTCCCTGTACAGTCACTCTGACACACAGAGGCCCAACCAGGCCTGGAGCCACTAAGGTTCACTGAGTGTAGGAGCCCCATTAAATCAGTCGGTCCAGGGTGGAAGAGTGGAGCGGCTGCCGATAATGCCAGGCTATACAAGACTTGAGGGAACCGCGAGTGCAATTGTCACCACTGTTAAGTCAAGCTGGTACCAGGAGGACATATAGTCGTGTGTTTACTGCTGCTGCTGCTGCTGTGTGTGTGTGTGTGTGTGTGTGTGTGTGTGTGTGTGTGTGTGTGTGTGTGTGTGTGTGTGTATTTGAGGGAGAGAGAGTGAGAGAGACTAAGCATGAGCAATTCTACACCAAAAACAGTGCGTCCTGTCCACAGAGCGGACGCAAACATGAAAACTGGTGGAAAATGCGCCGAGGCGCAGGTAGCAGCAGGGCTGCGCCAGACTCATTTGAATATATGCAAATTAGTTCACGTCCGCACGTAATTTGACGGCGGAGGCAGGAACTCCCCCCCAGTTGATGACGATGATGCAGCTGATGAACGGGGAACCACCTGGCGAACGCAGTTGGGAGAAACACACACACCCCAACTTACATACACCAAAGACGGCAGCCGTAACACTTGTATTCATATTGTAACATTCCTGACGTGTTTTCAGTTTTCTATGTGTGCCACTGTTTATTAATGTTTGTGTTGCTGTTGGTATGGGGCGAACATGTTATACTTCCCCTTTAAGGGGATGACAGAGATCTTGGAAAGCTGTGTGTAGTGTGCGCACGGCTGTGGGGATGTTTGGAGACACGTGCAACTGTCTCTTTCTTGGCGTGAGTTTGGGAGAAAGCCAATATGCATGGAGGTAGAGCAGGTTGTCCAATGACCGAAAGGTTGGCGGTTCAAAACCTGCTCCATCCGAGTCTGTTGTTCCCTCGGGCAAGACGCTTAACCCTAAATCGTTCCCAATGGGGCCAGGCAGCGCCTTGCATGGCACCAGCAACCCATTGCTGTGTGTGAATGTGTGAGTGAATGGGTGAATGAGAGGCTATGGTGAAGCGCTTTGGGGTACGGTGAAGGTGCTGGAAAGTGTTATATTAGTGCATTCCATTTACCATTTAGTTATTTGACAACAACAGAAATAAAGTATTCTGTCAGAAATGTAACTTTTGCTCTTACGATATTTGCGGTCTGTGTGATAGAGTGCAATTTTTGCTTCTGACTTCTCAGTTGCCTCCTTTCTGGCTGTTTTTGAGCCTGCATATCATTAGCGCAAAAATCCTTTCTGGATACGATGCAAGAGGGGCGGAGATTACGGCTGCAAAGTTGCCGCAGAACGCGCTGCCATTTACCGAATTTTCGCTTTCTTCGTGGATCTGGCCCATAATGAGTGAAAAACATCTTTACTACAATTTTTTCTTGTTTTCCAGTGTTATTTAAAACAAATACCTACAAAAGTGTTCTAATCCCTCTATGTGTGTGTGTGTGTGTGTGTGTGTCATATATGTAAAGATTAGAATGTGATTAGAATTTCACATAGTCCATCTTGACTTGACAACAAGTCCTCTCTGACTCCCTCTCGCTCTTTCCCAGCTTGTTTGTGTGTTCATTGGGTGTTCATTTCACACCTCCCATTGCTGCTAATGGTCTTTGATCGCTGACACATCATAATACTTTTCAAGGTAGTTTTCGTACCTCAACATGTTTTGACGTTCAACCCCTGTCTTCCTCAGAAGGCCACACGAGTGGTTTTGCGTGTGTGTGTGTGTGTGTACTGTGTGACGCCTCCTATCAGCTGACGACCTGTCAAGATGTGACAAGTGGGCGACGCCTCCGTGACACCAGCTGATAAATCAGCGTGAACACATCAACAACCACCGTGTGAATTTCTGGAAGTTAACGACGAAACGTGTCGAGGTGCGGTCTGAAAATATGATCACGTGTCTGTGAGAAAGAAAAGAAAATCAGACATTGCATTTTTCCACATCAGACCACAATACAAAAATAAAACGGCTGACAGGACGACCTTTGACCTGAAACGCGCGGTTCATAGAAAATGTTTCTGTTGCAGATTTTTCAGTCGTGGACTTTCAGTCTTTCAAAAAAATCAGCAGAAAAGAGTTTTACGCTCCTTTTGTGACGTTGCTGCTGTGTCTCGGCTCCTACTGATTTGCTGATGCGTCCCAATGTATCATGGGAGTTTACAGATGCATAGCGTGACGTGCTACATACTTGCTACCTCTGATGTTGAAGTAACAAACATCTTTGGTGTCTGCACTGGCTGAACAACTCCATTTAACTGAATTGGAGCCATGTTGATGAAGACCCACAGCTCACACCTGAGTGTCTTTTTTTTAATTAAAATGATCATATTACCCGTCATATGGGAAAAAAACACATCTGCCCTCTCGCATGCAATGGATGTCGATGGGAATCGACTCACACGTGTGAGTCCAGATCTCTCAGTCTGTGGGAGCAACATGTGAACTTCACGCTGGAGCTCCAGGGGGGCTGAAGGTTGTGCAGATTATATACCGTCCTGGGTGACATGGTTGAAAAAAAAAAAAAAAAAACTCTCGCACCCACCAGCGTCTCACATTTTACCTGAAAATCATTATCTATTGACCTTTCTGGAAACCTCAGAGCCGTACAAATTCCAGGGGCGTTTTTTTGATCTCGTAATCCTAGGGGGAAAAGTTGCAGAGCAGGAGTCATTTCCATATGGCTTCAGGTTGGGTTGTTTTGTTGTTTTTTTTTTGCGGCGGCAGTTTAGGAAAATAACACGAATATAGCGTTACATTGACGCTTTTACAGCGAGAAATTGCAAATACATAAGCAAAGTTATCATGTTGGAGTGAAATTTTCTGAAGTGCCACCGAACCCCACCTGGACGGATGTCTATTTCTCAAAAGCTGTGATTCGTGCATAAAAAGTTATTTGGGAAAATATGAGATGGGAATAAAAGTCGAGCTTCCAACAGACGCGAGGAGACATCATTATTATTATTATTATTGTTGTTGTTGTTGTTGTTTGTCATAATCATCTCTTGGCCACCTGATGGTGGTTTTGGGCCTCCACCAGCGTCACAGGGTTTTCAATTAAAGTATTAAAAGACGTTTTGTACACATCCCATAATATATTTTTCCTCCTATGAGGTGGGTCATCACTCTATCCGTCTGCTCCTGCTCCAGTCCCTCAACCCCAGTCCCATTTTACAACCCATTGTGGCCCACCAGTCAGAAAGTTTGCCCACCACTGCTTTTCAAAAGAAATCGCACATTTTTTAAAATGCCCCCCCCGCCCCCCCTCCAGGGTGGATTTGTTTGAACAACAACAACATGGGGCAGCAGTAACGGATTTGTTCCTGCTCCTTCTGCTGTCAGGGAGTAAACTCACAGTGCCACACCAGGTCTGGCAGAGGTACTACATCATTTTCAGTCGTATCCAGTGTCTCCATGTAAAAGGGGATATTTTCCAAGACGGCTTTGTAAACACTTTTTTTTTTTTTTTTTTTTTTCGAGGGCAAAATGCTGTCTCCGTGTAGATAAGCCCTTAGTGGCTCTTTTTATTGTGTATTAATACATGTTAGTCAGTCTTTGTGAGATGGACTGAAGGCTGTGTAGATGGATGAAAAAAAAACATTACCACTTGTCTAATACTTATGTAACCAACTACAAACACACACACACTCTTTTTTATTCAGTTTTTTTTTTATTGTGTTTGCACTGCAGACAGTCACCCTCCTTACAGCTTGTGCTTTACCCTGAGACAGACCAGACAAGACACAAACACACAGATAGCGCTGCAGGGGAGGGAGAGAGAGAGAGAGAGAAACAGAGCGAGAGAGAGAGAGATACTGCCCCCCTCCTGGAGGAAGGGGGTGGGGGGAAGGGGCGTCTGAGCTGAAGTCCGTCTGATAAGATATAGAAGTCGCGGTGAACCTCAAGCAACAGGGCGAGCTGACACAACACACACAGAGCAGGAGGAGGAGGAGGAGGAGGAGGGTTGGTTGGTTGGTTGGCTCGGGGAGAAGTTCAGGGGGGGGGGGGCGGGCTCCTCTGGTGGGCGGGGCATTGGGTGCAAAGCTACCATGTGCATTAAAGTGTGTGTGTGTGTGTGTGCACACAGACAAACCGACTGGGAACTGCAGGAAGCTCCCAGTCGGTACCATGTTTGTGCACGTGGCTATTCTAGAGAGCTCTCTCTCTCTCTCTCTCTCTCTCTCTCTCTCTCTCTCTCCCTCGCTTACCCGTCTCACTCAGCACCTTGACATTGGCTGGCTGCCCCACATTCTGCTGCCTCAGCCGGAACGCTGTCCTCCCCTTTTCCTATGATCTCCCTCCCCTCCTCCTTCCCCCCTTCGTCAGGCCCTCCCCCACAGCCGTCATCGGGGTGTCGGCATGTCGTGCCAGATGGCAGCCGTAAAAACAGTATCAGCGGCGCTCACGCAACCGCAGCTCTAAATTGGAGATTATGCAAGTTTAATTTGTGGTTTTAATTAACGTGATAAAATGTAATGTGATTAAAAGTGTCATTATTTATCATTCTACTTTTTTGATAATCTATTAATCTGGGTATTAAGTTTCTGCTTAATTAAGGGCAGCTTTTGTCTCTTCACTGAATCACGTGATGGAAAGTTTTTCATTTTGCAGGATGTGGAGGTCAGATGGTCAGATGAGGGCCGTAAGGCGGCAGCCGAGGCAACACATCCACCGTTTTTTTTTTTTTTTGAAATTATAGTTCCAAATTTTTTATTTAATATTATTTCAGGACCACAAAAGCTTCCCTGCCGTTGATGATAGTTGGTTTTAAGTTAGCTCGCCAGCTGTCCCTGCTAGTGGCAAACTGTCTCCGCTAGTGACTAATAGTCTTTGCTAGTGACTGGCTTTCTCTGCTAGCTTGTGGTGGAGCTGCATGGTGGAGCAGCCTGCTGTGTTTTTAACCTCTGTTTGACTTTGTGTGTCTTCGAGGAGCGCGGCACTGCAGCCGGCGGAACACGTGTTTGTGGTGGGAAATCGCGCTGAAGTCCAAAGGAAGGATCTTCGCGACTCTCTCTCTCTCTCTCCATGCGATCAAGTCAAACTACCGTCGCGATAATCGTCGCGTAATTTATGACTGGCCTCACGTGGGCCCGACAGGGACACACAGCGGGCTAGATGTGGCCCACGGACCGTACTTTGCCCACGTCTGTTGTGGGTGAACAACACAAAAGCATGTCAAAAGTGTAATAGCTTTAATGAGTGCAATGTGCAGCTGTACTCATAAAGGGATGGTGGAATATGATTATAGGTCAACGCTGAGTCGTCACAATACGTTTGAAGATGGTAGTTTTGTTCTTTCAGAACTAAAATGATTTGCTAATTGCTCTCTGGAACACATTCCTTTGAAAGCAGAGCCATCTATGGCCTCCTCTCTCTTGCACTATGTGCCTTCGGTGGCAGCGTCAGCGTTCAGCAGCTTCAGGCTGTCCTTGATGACAGTAAATGGCAATCAATAAATTTTAGGCAGCATCATTTTTCTTTTTTTCATTTGGGTGGCTATTCTCATTTGGGCTTGTGCTGCTCATAGTTTGGAAAGCTGGATCCAATCTGAGGTCAGTCAGGCTGCGGTGCTGGAGGCTAATGCTAGGTCTGCAGCGGCTGCGGCCGGCCAGCTGATTGTTTCCAGCATGTCAAGAGGTAATGACGGGGTTGTAGTCATTGTGATTCACACACACACACACACACACACACGGACGAAACTAGAGCCACTAAAGTCGCTTATCTTGTGGTCCCACAAACGAGGCATGCACGCACACGCACACGCACACACACGCACACACACACACACACACACACACACACACACATACATACGGACAAACCTAGAAATGAGTATTCATTAGTGCATTAGTACTCACCTTAAGATGGCTCATATCAGCATAACGTGATAACAAACTTACAATGGATTGCATCAAAGTGTGCAAATTCTCTTCTTAAAGTGCTTTCTTTTTCTTATGTATACATATGTATATATATATATATATATATATATATATATATATATAACAAGCAATCAAAAACACACACACATATATGTATATATATATATATATATGTATGTATATATATATATATATATATATATATATATATATATATATATATATATATATATATATATATATATACATATATATATACATATGAGAAAAAACAAACAAACAACAAAACAACAAAGGATACAGTGACCCCCATTTAAAAGGCACTGATACCATTGCTTCCAGAATTGTGACGTGCAGCGTGTGGCACTGTACCCAATGTTAGTCAGGCCCCAGACAATCTGATCTTCAGAAGTATTTATACGACTGATGAATTTAAACATCATAATCCTTAAAACAGATTGGAGAGTGTTCACTCGAGCGGTCACAAACATTTCAGAGGCGCTGGCCCATCTGGGCCTTTTAACAGAATTCTCAGAGAGTCATTGTATGCCACTTGCAGTCTCTTGAAGCTTGCCTTGTTGTAATTTGACCACAGATGTGCAGTGTAGAGAGGTGTGCAGTAAGCCCTACCAAATTTACGACTCAAAACATTAGCTTGCACATATAACATACGACACTGTCGAAAAACAGCCTCGTCGTCAGCCAGCGTGTCGGTGATCACATGACCTAGATATTTCACCTTACTGCAGGTATTTAAAACATGACCTGACAGCTTAAAGTCAGGGAAAACCAGCCGTCTATCCTCACTCGTCCACTCGTACCACCAAAGCCAGTTTTACACATTTTTTTTAACCTTTTTGACAGACTGGTCATGTAGAAATTAAATAAAAAAGGAGATAGGATTCTCCCTTGCCTGACTCCATTGGTGACTTGGAAAGGGGTAGATACACAATCATACCATTTCACCAGCATTGCTTGGTGTGCATACCAATACGAGATGATTCTTATTTGCATTTGGGAACAACTGCTTCGCTCATTTTTTTAAATAACTTTCCATGGTTCACACGATCAAATGCCTTGGAAGCATCCAAGAAGCACAGAAACACTGAGGAGTTTTTCTTTTTGTAGCCACTCAGTAATTCTTTTAAAACATAAATACACATATCCGTACCATGCTTAGTTTTGAAACCAAAATGATTTTCTGCAGAGCTAATTTAAGTACTGACATCTTTCCAAAAGCATGTGTTCAACAAGTTTACACAGAACACTAGCGAGGGCAATGGGTCTGTAATTGTCTGAACTGCTCACTTTCCCTGCTTTATCCTTGACGACAGGGACCAGCAACACTGACATCATGGAATCTGGAAGACAGCCATGGACCATCATGGCAGTAAAGCACAGTGTAAGGAGTGGAGCTAGCCTAGGACTAGCGAGCCTTGGATGTTCAGCAGGGACAGAATCCAATCCAATCTAACTTGATACACCTCATGGGTCTTAATTGTGCTCACACCTTCAACATTGTCTAATTGATATAATTCGGCCGGGACACAGTTAAACGGTTTATGATGATGCTGTTGCCAGAGTGCAGCAATTGCATTTACCCCAAATACTCCATCTACTTTGCATGGTGAGGAGGGCTTGCAACTATTCACAAACTTCCCCTCCTTCCAAAAGGCTTTAATATTTTTATTTTGTTTTTAGCATTTGTATGCTTCATATATTCAAAAATGGGACCCTGTCTAGGTTTACCAGCCAAAGCCCTAGATTTAGTCACTTCACAGGCTTTAACATAAAATTCACCCATAGAAGTGTTCCAGCCAGGCCTGGCTTTTCCCTTCTTTTTACACTTACAAAGATGTGTACTGGCTTCAAGTAGAGCTGTTACAATGTGATTGTACAATGCCGTGTCCTGTGCTGTGTGTGTCGGCAGATCTTCTAGTCTGGCTGTTGAGATGTACTGTAGCTGACGGACATCACTTCAAATTTGTCAGGTGTAGCTGATGTTCAGGAAGCACTTGTGTCAGAGGAACGTAGCAGGGTGTCAGCCAGTTACATGTGCTTACCTTTTTTTTTAGATCAGTGTGATACCATGGGCTTGTAGCTGCAGTGGCATTCTCTGCAGGTGGGCAGGGGCTGCGTGGATCGGCTTCCTTAAAATCGTGACGAGGGGTTGGTGGTCAGTCTTGACGACTGTCGCCTTTCCGTATATATGTAGTCCCTGAATTTGGAGCACGCAAACACAACCGCGAGCAGATCCTTTTCAATCTGAGCGTAGCGAGTTTCCATATGCGTGAGTGTGCGGGACACATAGGCCACCAGCCTACCATCCTGTAAACATGCAGCTCCAATGCCATAGCATGACGCATCACAGGTTAGTGTGACTGCATTTTTGACATTGTAGTAGGCTAACATGGAAGGACTGGTCAGGCATGATTTGAGCTGGTCGAAAGCCTGTTGGAGTTGTGTAAGCCAACACCATGCGCTGTCCCTCTGTGTGAGCTGCCTCAGAGGTGCTGCGAGCTCACTGAGATCAGGATATTTTGTTGATTGCCTTTGTCTTTGTGGGATCAGCCTTCAGGCCTCCCTTAGTGAATGTGTGACCCACGTAGCTGAATTAGTTGAGCCAAAACTTACACTTGAGGGGGTTTAGTCAAAGGTTTATCTCTCATGCTCGGTCGAGCACCTTTTTTAGATTGGCATCATGCTCTTGCAGCATCAGGACCCCCCGACACTGATGTTGTTCATGACGATGCGAATGGATAACAAGCGAAGAGCTGTTCCATTGAGTGCTGGAAGACCTCACTAGCCAAACTAACGCCAAAGGGCATGCGGAGGAATCGGTAGCTACAAAAGGGTGTGCTAAAGGTAGTCAGCATGGATGATTTGTGATCCAGTTTTATCTGCCAGAATGAGCTTTTTGCATCAAGCACTGAGAATAGTGCTGCACCTGGCATCTGGGTGGCAACTTCTTCAACACTACGCATCAGGTAGCGGGGTCTCTATAAGGCAGTGTTCAAGTCCTTCGGGTTAATGTATAGCCTTAATTCCTGTTTATCCTTTTTGTGTGCAACGACCATCGATGAAACCCGGTCTGTAGGTTCCGACAATGTGGTTATGACACCTTTGTGTGTCATACAATCGAGCTCTGTTCATGACTGCATCGCCAAGGGGATGCAGTGTGTTGGTCGGACAACAGGCTGTCCGGCTGGGTACAAGGGTCAAGGAGTAGGTTAGGGGCGTCAAACTCAAATACACAGAGAGCCACTCCGCTAAAGTCGCTAGCTTGTAGTCGCTTCCCCCTGGAGGACGCACAAATGAAGGAGCACAGACACACACACTCACACTCCTCCTAGCTACACTGCTCCAACCTCCCGACACTGCTAAATCTCAGCGAAGCTGAAGTCCCACCAGCGTGTTGCCATCGCTCTGTCACGGGACGTCGTGCAGACACCGCCGAGTCACAAGGAAAAACAAAAAAAAAAACCCTCACCGCATGTGCGCCATAGATAGAGGAAGTAAAACCATTTGAAGCACGCTGCGTTATTTTCTGACACCACACCAAAGATGTTTTCTGGAGACAGGATGACTCATCTGAAGCCGTTTGTCAAGGTTGTCGATTCTTCGTAAGAGTCTGTTTACCAGGAAAAGAGAACCGAACCCACGGCGGTTTCTAATGATCTCAGAAGCCGATAATGAAGGAAAAAAAAAGAATCACGAGTCATGAAGAGAATAAAAGAGCCATTCTAGTGACTCACCTTCATACTAGTTAATGTGTTTTTCGAGTAAAATGATGATTTTTTTTTCTTTTTCTCGCGTGTGCTCTATTTTGTGCGCGAGTCGCGAGCGATCCGCATCAATCAATCAATCAATCAACTTTTATTTGTACGCGCTAAATCACATCCAAAGACGACTCAAACCGTTTTGTACAATCAGAGAAAAAAAAACAAAAAAACAACTGGGCCCCCAGAGCAAGCAAAGTGCGACAGTGGCCAGGAAAATCTCCCCTGTGGGAAGAAACCTAGAGCAGTTGGGGTTAGAAGGAAATGTGAGAAAAGAGAGAGAGAGAGTGGCAGACAGGCCAGAGTGAGTTGCAGGGTTAACAGCAAAGCTCTCACATTATAGATGTAGATACAGTATATAAGAATAAATAATTTGTATACGTCAAACCATTCTAAAATCTGGATAGGCCCACACGTTGAGTGGTGGGGTGGTACAGCCGCCGTCCATGTAGGTGTGTTATTCTGTGTTTGCTGTCCATGTAGAATGTGTTTGTCCAAGTTTGGGAGGGCAAGAGTCCATAATGGCCCTTGATCCACCGTCAAATCAAGTCCTGGTCCTATTGCTGGTAGCAAAGTTGAAGCGATGGCACCAAGGCTCCCAGGACTGCACTCTATGGCTCCCGGCGTCATGGTCATCACCTGCCCCTTTCCCACTAAAATCAGGGGGTTGACACTGTGTTTTTTGCGAGGCGAATAGCCACGGAACAATGGTGTCATTTACGCCTGACTTAAAGCAACGCGCACCTCCGCGGCCGGCTTGCGCCGTGCAGCGATCATTTCGGCGTCTGGTCTATTTTGTGCACGAGCCGCCAGCAAAAAAGCCAGAGGACGAACAACAATTTTAACAATTTTCGAGCGTTGATGGAATTTATACAAATACCTTTGCATCAGTACGTGACACACGGCGCGACTGGCACTATATTATCACTTGCGCATGTAATGCACAACGTCATCCCGCGCGGCAGGTAAAAGATGTGATGTCGTCATGGGTCTCCCTTTTCCACCGCAAGCCGATCTGAGCCTTTCCCACTGCCACCAAATGCCGATTAGTAGAGGGACTACATTAAGTTTTTTGGCCAATGGGAAAGAGGCTAAAGAGACTGTGGCGGTATAATGCAAATAATAGGTAGCTCAGGTGGAGAGGAAAAAGTGAGAGAAGCTCCGCCTGCATAGAGAGAGAAAGATCTCCCTCAGCGGCCTATGGGAGAGGAAGGTCTTAAGTCTACTCTTAAATTAACTGACTGTGTCTGCCCCCCACACCAAGGCCAGGAGATGGTTCCAAAGTAGAGGAGCCAAAAAGCTAAAACTCCTACCCCCTGATCTAATTTTAGAGACTTTACGAGCTACCAAAAGTCCTGAATCTTCTGAGCAAAGGGATCTTGGAGGATGATAAGGTTCAATAAGTTCTTCAATGTAGGAAGGAGCCTGAGAGTGGAGAGCTTTGTAAGTTATTAGCAAGATCTTAAACTCAATTCCAGATCTAACTGGAAGCCAATGTGAAGATGCCAAGACTGGTGTAATGTGCTGCCTCCTCCTAGTTTCAGCTAGTAGACGTGCAGCAGCATTTTGTGTAAATTGTAAGGTCCTAAGGGAAGATTTGGGGCACCCTGATAATATGGACTTACTGTAATTTAGCCTGGAAGTGACGCATGATTGAATGATGAATGATTTTTTTTTTCCCTCATCTTTGAAATCCAGTTAATTTTCAGAATAAAAGCAATTTTCAAAATTAAATACAGCAAATGACAAATTTCTTGTATCAGAGTGCGAGAGAGATTAAACAAACACACACACACACATGCACACACGCGCGCGCGCGCGCGCGAAACTGAGCAACAGGGTGGGCTGGCAACGGGGTTGGGGGTGGGGTTTTGAGTGTCACAAACAAACAGGGAAAGAGTGAGAGAGAAGAGGCAGGGAGGATTTACTGTGAAGTCCGCGTCCGGTGTGAACCAGGCGTCAGCTCCACCTCTCCTTTCCTGGCCCGCTTCTCACCACAAAAGGCTGACTATTCAAATTTCTAAGGCTTTTTGATGGCCGTGATGATGATTTGACTTGCGGTTCGGGTTGTTTGTTTTTTTTTTTGCTGTTTTTTTCAGCAGCGACTTCCCTCTTTTGTTTTGAGAAATGTTTTCCCGTAAATTGCCTGCCTTTGAAAGTAGAATTAGTTTCACGCGCAGACCGACTGGAACTTTCAGCAGTTGAACAACTGGCCATATGACTTGGTTAGTGGATGACGCCAGTAGCAGCGGCGGTGGGGGAAGTGAAGCCGACCTGAGAGGATGGTGGAAAACATCCTGCCTGCTTGGCTGACTGTTGTGACCGCAGGCTGATAACCCACCGCAAGACGCACAGCCAGCGCCCGTCCTGGTGTTTAGCCTGTAGCAGATGCAGGAGCCTGATACGCGCTGGCTACTGGCCCTTTGATCACTCAGCCTTCTCCTCGTTCGCTTTGATGGCGGCCTCAGGAATGTCAATAAGAATGTTTGCACGCAACCAGCTGAGCTTTTCTTCCCCGGCTGCAGCTCATCCAACAGGTTACTGATCAACCAGCTGCACATGCAGGCCCACGCATCAGCTGCTGCTGCTCCGCTTCTAATTTTTTTAATTGTTTGGAGCACACATACACACACACACACACACACACACACACACACACACACGTACAGAGAGTTTTGTCCTGCTGATGTCAAATTATGTTCTGTGTTTGGTTTATCAGTGGCGGCGACTGAGGACCTGCATTGAACCAGTTTGTTTTCGTTCAGTGAAGCAAAGATCTATCGCTAAAATCATGTTGCAAATTTTAGTGTTGTATTACTGGAGACTGGTCTTTGCCTCCACAACACTTTTTAGGGGCCTTGGTCTCGTCTCGGTCTCAGAGGCATTTTTACTGGGTCTGGTCTCGGTCACAGAATGGACGGATCAGGGATTTTTGATCAAGACTGGTTGAGACTCAGCCAACACTGCAGTGACAGATAATAATAAATTGAATAAAAAGAATAATAAGAAAGTGTCATGGAGTAAGACTCAGGGGTGTCAAACTCAAACACAGAGGGCCAAGTAAAGGGCCGGACTGGTTTAACATTTATTGAAAATGTATTGAAATTATTGCACATATTGAATCTGGATCTATCACAGCCTATATAACGTTGCTATATGCCGTTCCCCGAATATGAATCATTAAGCTAACTGAATAATAAACAAATAAAATCAGTTGCAATATTTTCTTATGACTCTATCATCAATTTCAATTGTAAACATTTTTAATACGCAAACAACAGCAATTTTTTTTTTCTAAGAAAAATCAAACCTGGCTTCCTCCGTGTACGCCTCCCGCCCAGCCCACTCCGCTGTGATTGGTCACACTGTTGGTCGCTGCTGAGCCACACTTCCTCAGTTTGCCGGTGCGGGAGTTGAGAGTTACCAGCAAACTTTACGGAACCGGCACAATTTAAACACTTACCATCGGGAAGGCTTCATCCTTCAGCAGCTGTTTATCGGCTAATCCAGCTTCGTACGGACCCAGCGTGGGCTGAGTTACGGCCGCAAGGTGCCTGGACGGTTTTGGTGCCTTCCGTGTCCCTGGAAATATATTTTACTTTCTGTACTGACCGGGTTTTTGTTTTGTATTTTTGCATTTTAATAGGGCTTAGAATGATTTGGTTTCATACTCTTGACTTGTATCAAAACACTGTCCTAGCAGAGAAAATATGTACGCTGAAACAATCACTTCAGTCATAGAGTCGTTTATTATTAGACAAGAATATCTGCACAACTTAGGTCCGCACAAAGTAGGAAGAGCTCTATACAACCCATGTTACCATGCTGGCAGCGTGAACATCGCTATAAGGAGCGAAACTTGCGAGTCAAAATCGCTGCCTCTTCAGTTTCGCTGCCCGCGAACACAACACAGAAGCAGAACACAGATTTAGCGGTGGTGGCTAACAGTTCATCAACACGATTCAGCGGTTGTAAGTTGCAAGTAGTCTTAAAACTAATGTTGCTTGAGGTCACAATACACTCACAGTCCTCATACATGTTTTCAAATATTGCCGTGGCTGATTATTCTCTCGTCGTCCACCGGCCGAGTCGAGCCCGTCTCACTCCCGTTGCCGACTGGACCGGTGTTCCATCGCATCCGTTTTGGCTGAACAAACCTCCAACATTTTTTCTGTTTGTTCCACTCCGACGATTGTGGTCCTCGGCAGTCGCTCAGTATTTTATTTCTTTATTTTTTTTATTTCCCTCACACCGAAAAAAAACATTTTCTTGGAACAGTGCAAAGCGACATCATTTCCGGGGCAGAGCGTGGGAGGGCGGAACCAGTCCGAGAGTATGCCTCAGTTTGGCCATGTAAGGAAATCCGGCACGCATTGACGTCAATGCGATCCCAGTGTTAAAACTCGGTGAAACAGAGCGTTCAGAACCATGCGGAACAACTTTCAGGGCTCAGGTCCAAACACATGAACCTCATTATTTGACACTTTGACATCGTTTGACACTAGGATTCAACATTGTACCACTATTTAGAACTCAGAAAAGAGGAAAAGCATCATAGGTGCCCTTTAAGGGTACACTGGCACAGCACTGATCGGTCGGCCAGCTGTCTTTAGAAGGTCCCGGTTGCAGAAACCCCAGCGTGGTCAGCAGCTGGCACTTCGACTCCTACTTCGGCTCGGAACGGCTGCGGCTCGGAGCAGAGTTCTAAAATAACAGCTTTTCAAAACCTGACACGGCTCAGGAGGTCCGGATGGTCTCTTATAATTCTTTGGCAGTGAACTGTCATATTCACCATGTTTTCCATCGTGCCCATGCTGCCATTGCTAGCTTTATTTTGTACACCTCTGTGCACACATGATTTTGTACTGATCAAAATCAATGAATGTATTGTTCGTCAAAGCCTATTTGAAACTACTTCAGCAATTGTTTCAGCAACATAACCAGTGAGTGTCGCCAACAGGTGCAGAAATACGTAAGCCATTCAGCGAATTGACATACATTTCCACGGTCATGTCACTTTTTGTACAACCGAACGTGAACGTGGAAACGGGCGTTCGACGGGCTTTTGTGAGTACGTACCCTCTGGTACATAAAGCCGCTGGAGACTGAAATTGTGGAACTCGAAACGAATTTTGAGTTCACAGGCGATCGAAAATGTATTGAAATCCTCAAGACCAAAAAAATGGCCTTAGCCATTCACTGTTAGAGAGCGAGGTGCAGGGTGCACTGGTTCAGTCCCGGTTCCTGGACGTTACAGAAATGGATGCTCCCTCTAGCTTTTTTTTTCAGACTGAAGAAGAAGCACGAACAAAGCAAAGCATTTCGCTCTTTGCTTAGTGACGCACGGCAGGAACGCATGGAGTTCCAGATTAGGAGGTTAGATTAGGAGGCGAGCTGTTGCCAAATCCGGCGTTTGACACATATGAGCTACAGTGATAGCGGAAAACAGGCCTCTCAAACAAACAATGCAGGCGTTTGTCCGTTCGTTCTCTGATGGCCATTCAGTTGTTAATCTCTGTGGAGGATTTCTACAGCCTTTTGTTTTTCCTTCTTTTTTTCCTAGTTCAGACCACTGCTCACTGTAACACAGTGGTGAGCTGACACCAAACTTCCAGGCCTTGCTTTTGTTGTTGTTGTTGTTGTTGTTGTTGTTGTTGTTTATAGATAGATAGATAGAACGTTATTGTCTGTTTTCAGTAAAAACAAACAAACAGAAATTTGTCTTGTTTTTTTTCCCTCAGGAACTGCCACCTTCCTTGTTTTTTCTTCAAGCAGTGTGTGAGTTTAACAGGAGGAAACGTGAACATCCTCATAAAAAAACACCTGCAACTTTCCCCATAAATACCTGATGAACCCCTCCTTCTTCTTCTGCTTCTTCTTCTTCTTCTTCTTCAGTGGCGTCCTGACCTTCCTTCCAACCACTGTCATTGTGTCCACCACTTCCTGTCTCCACTTGGCAGCATCACTTGTACTCCTGTTGTACAATGCAATTGTTCCATTTGATGGCACTAATGAGCCGGCGTCATGCGCCCTCTCTGGAGTTTTCCAGCTCTCTTTGGTGGCACCGCTTGATTTATTCCTTTTTTCTCCTCCCTCTTCTTCTCCTTCTCCTTCTTCTGCTGCTGCTGCTGCGGTTTGTCCCCCGAACCAATTTGCAGGATTGAAAAGACAAAGAGGTGCTTGTTGGAAGCTCACAGCCAACATGTTATTACTGCGCTGATTGATAGACGAAGAAAAGGAGCGATAACGAGAGGGTTAGAGGGAAACAGAGTGATGCATCCTGTATGCTGTGTCATCCTTTTTGTTTGCGCGCAGGAATGGGTATTTGTGCCGTGTGTGTGTGTGTGTGTGTGTTCTCAGCTCAAGTGTGTGCCCATTATTTAGGCCTGTCCATCCTTTTCTGCAATGGTATTTTGTTTGCAGATATACTCTTGATTTGTATGGAAATGAAAAAGAAAGTCATGGTAATATTAGCACTAATAATCACAGCCAAACTCTTTAATTTTCAGTCAGTCGACTACTTGATAGACCTTTTTTTTTTTTTTTTTTTTTTTTTTACCGAGCTTTTTTAAAGGTGACATGTTTAAGCTATGCGCGAGTGTTATTCCACAGATACATACAAATACAAAGTATTTTAATCTGACTGTCTGAGAGACAAAAGAGTTTTTCAGGCTGCCCGGTGAGTGTGTTAGTCATGCGGCTGCCGCGCACTTTTGTCAAGGGTGTGTGTGTGTGTGAGACAGAGTGAATGGCTGCTGTGTTTTTTCACTTGATCCCTCACCAAAGGAGACGGTCTCCCTTGGCTCACTGGGGAATCCATCCTTAAACAGTCCTGATGGATTGCAGTTGTAGAGACGTCTCTCTTCATCAGCTGGAACAGGCTCGCGGAGCAGCAGCTAACGCTGTGTAGAGTTGTGAGCTGAGTCTGTCTGAAGATAAAAGGGCAGCAAGATAAAGTTGTATAAAACAAAAAAATGTATTCCCTGACAGGATTCCTGCAACAACATCAACATCTGCAAGCTGCCTTCGTGCTGCATTCAGGGGCTGCGTTGGCTATATTTTACAACTTTGGTTGCACAGTGGTGATTCAGTTGGCGACAGGACAAGCGGGTCAGCTGATTGGTTTCACTGCTTGTACAGTAGGAACACGGTGAAACACTGTTACTCCTTTCATACAGTCTTGGTGTGTTTCTATCTTCCACACTTTGTTTTATCAAGAAGAGCACATTGCAGGAAGTGCAGAAGCTGCTTTGTAACATTTCTTCCACATAATTTATCTGAAATGGAAGCCTCAACTCACAGTGGTTAGCGCTGTAACCTCACAGCAAGAAGGTTGTGGGTTAGATTCCCCGGGGTCTCCTAGGGTCTTTCTGTGTGGAGTTGGGATGGTCTCCCTGTGTCTGTGTGGGTTATCTCCGAGAAACCTGCATGTGAGGTGAAATGGGAATGAATCGTAGATGTGTTTGTGAGTGTGAATGGTTTGTCTCTATGTGGCCCTATGATGAACTGGCCACTTGTCCAGGGTGTCACCCTGCCTTCACCCTATGACAGCTGGGAGAGGCTCCAGCAGACCTTCTGAGAGCTTGAGAGTAGGAGGAAGAGGATATGGATGGAAAATGGATGGATGGATGGATGGAAGCCTCAACATCTCCCCTTCCTAAGGCTAAAGACAGTTGATTCTCCCCCCCCCCCCCCCCCCAGCACTCGTATCACATTCCCACTGTCCATCAGTGGTATGCGGCCCCTGCCCAGCGGAGAGAAAGTCCTCATGGTCGGTTCGTAATGGAGCCGACTGAGGCTCGTTATCCTGATAAGGCCGAGTGAGCGGCTGAAGTGATGGCCGGCTGACTGGCTGGATGACAGCAGCGCAGCTTTGACAGGTAGACCCGGCGGTGGCGGCTATCTGATGGATCCAGTTGCAGCGGCAGCGACTCGCCACTCAGATGCAATCAGAGGGATCGGAGCCTGGAGGCCAACAGCAGTGATGTTTCCAGCTCTGGTCCCCTGAGAGTGAAGCAGTGTAAAGGTGAACCTGTTTGGATGTGATGAATAAACCACCATCCCATTGTTCCCATAAAACTTCCTCAGTTTTTCTACTGAGGAATTTCATGCCAAGCGCATACACTCACAAGTGTTTCTTTGTTTGTTTGTTTTGCATGCAAACAAAATTAGATGTATTAATTTTTCCTCATTCAGTTCATTCTAAATGTATCCGTGTACTATTGTGTCTGCTGAGACACACTGTGTGGGCCTCATATCATAAACAGCAAAGAAACCTTTTTCTCATGGTAAAAAATATGACAAACAGCGTGAAAGATTCAGTTGAATAATTTTTGATTTGTTTCAGTTCATAGTGAATCTTTCTGTGGTGCGTTTACAATTAGGAAATTTTTTGATTTATTGAGAAAAAAAGGGGAAAAAAAGATCGATTTTTACAAATTACATTTTATTGTACAATTTAAATGGTACACTTGCACAGTAAAATAGACAATTACATTCTAAAGGTGCCTCAAACAAACACAGATTTACCAAAAATTTTGCAAATTATAAACAGATAAACATCTGGCTAGTCATGCTTGAAGAAAATATGCAATTTGTCTCCAACAACTGTGCAAAAAATGTTGTAACCCCAAATGTTTTTGAAGCCGGTAAAGAGACAGAGTTGAATTCCAGCCTCAGTCTACATCTTATATTACATTGCCAGACTGAGGCCGCCTCCAGAGCTGCTTTGTCCTCAATTATGTTTTTTCTGGACACAAAAATAGCCATCTTGACTTCCCCGCTAACAAAGTTCAGGAGTTGCCACTTCCCGCATTGTTCCTCCTGAATCCGAGGTTCAACTATCGGCCGTATCCTCCTCTCCAGCACCCTGGAGTAGACTTTACCGGGGAGGCTAAGGAGTGTGGTCCCACTATAATTAGAGCGGTCCCCCTTCTTAAAAAGAGGAACCACCACCCTGGTCTGCCAGTCCAGAGGCGCTGTCCCTGACCGCCAAGCGATGTTACAGAGATGTGTCAGCCATGACAGTCCCTGCACATCCAGAGACTTGAGGTACTCAGGGTGGGTCTCATCCACTCTGGGCGCCTTACCACCGAGGAGCTTCCTGACCACCTCTGTGATTTCAGTTTGGGTAATCGACGAGTCCTCCCCTGAGTGCCCCCACTCTGCTTCCTCAGCAGAAGACATGGCGGCAGGATTAAGGAGATACTCGAAGTATTCCTTTCACCGCCGGACAACATCCCAAGTCGAAGTCAACAGCTACCCACCGGAGCAGGAGTCTCCCGCACTATAAACAGTGTCGGCGGCGAACTGCTTCCCCCTCCTGAGGTGCCGAATGGTTTGCCAGAACCATCTGGAAAACCAGTCTCTCTGCAAATTGTGCTGATCAACTGCCGGGAATTTGATCTACCTGATTGACACATGGATGATTCCGTAACACACAGCTGGCATGGTTGGACTGAGGGTCGACTGGCACCGACCGGTCTGCCAGCTGTCTTTTATGAAGGTCCCTGTCGCAGGAACCCCAGCATGTCAGCAGCTGTTGGCACCGTGGCTCCTTGTTGCACAGTGCTCTGAAGGGCTGCGGCTCAGAGCAGAGTTCTAAAAGAGTCGCCCTTCAGACCCTGACACAGCTCATGAAGTCCGCATGGTCTCCTATAATTCTTTGGTGGTGAACTGCTCTATTCACCTCATCCTCCATAGTGCCCATGCTGCCGTTGTTAGCTTTATTTTCTACACCTCTGTGCACGCATGCTTTGGTACTGATCGATATAATTGAATGTGTTGTTCGCCAAAGTCGAAACTTCTTCACAATTGTTTCCCAACGTAACCAGTGAGTGTCGCCAATGGACCAATGTGTGCAGAAATGTACGTATGCCCATTTGAGACTTGACATGAAGCATTTACAGAGTCAAGTCACTTTTTGTACATCAGTACGTGAACATTGAAACGGATGTACGACAGGTTTTGTGCGTACATACCTTTAGTACATGAGGCCCCAGGTGTGTTGTCGTTAGAAATATCCAGTCTGGCACCATGCATTAGTGGCTCCTTTAATAACTTAAAGGACTAATTAACTAATATCCTTTGATAAACTTAGAGTTTGAGCTTTTTCTTGAACTGCATTTAAAGGAAGCAACCCATTTCATTCATTCATGCATCTTCCATACCTGCTTCTTCCCGAGCTCAGGGTCACAGTGGTCTGCTGGAGCCTATCCCAGCTGTCTTAGGGCGAAGGCAGGGTGACACCCTGGACAAGTCGCCAGTTCATCGCAGGGCCACATAGAGACAAACAACCATTCACACTCACATGCACACGTACGGACAATTTAGAGTGTTCAATTGACCTCACATGCATGTTTTTGGAGTGTGGGAGGAAGCCGGAGAACCCGGAGAGAACCCACACAGACACAGGGAGAACATGCAAACTCCACACAGAAAGGCCCCAGGCCTGGAATCGAACCCACGACCTTCTTGCTGTGAGGCGGCAGCGCTAACCACTGCACCACCGTGTCGCCCAGCAACCCATTTATTAAAAAAAAAAGAAAAAAGATCAATTAAATCAATTAAAAACAAAGCATCATCCAGTCCCAAATGAATCACCCATCTGAGAATACAACTGGTCACATCTCTCCACATTAAGTCTGCCGGTCCTGTTAAAAATCTTTGAATAAACTGTAGCCTAAAAGTGGCAGTGTTATTTCCTGTGTTATTCTACCAATATGTTGTCTATGAACAAGAAAGAGACGCTTGTTGTTGCCTGTTGCCTTTAGGCATTTTATGATATAAAAAGCTGCAAGTAATGAAGGCATCTCGTATAGCTGTTAGCTTTATTTGAAACATCTTCACAATGTTAGTTTTCCTTCAAAAATAAATAAACAAAAAAGAAAAGCTGCCTGGACGTGCACTGACGTGTCCCATGTCTTTGGACTGTCATTAATTGCCTGCGATTTTAAATAAGATAGTGGCTGTTCTTTGTGGAGTCAAACTACAAATCCAGAAGTTTTTGAAAAGCCTCTGAATGTCTTTGTGTGTTTAGTAGCCTTAAGTACGTCAATTAAAGACGTGCATAATGTAATGACTTGATTTTTGTCTGCGCTCTGTGGCATTTATAGTACGATCCATGTTGGTGACATGTAAAATGACTGAATGGAAGCCAATAACACATTTTGCACATGATGTCAATTCTAATACGCTTTCGTTTAATCGACCTGGGTGACTGTAGCTTTCTTTGGAAGATGTGGTTGATGACTGACAGAGCAGAGATATGATAAAGCCCGCTGATTAACTCGGTCTGTCGTGGGGATATTTACATATTTTTCAGAATTTCTACTTTGTTTCAAAGTGTTTGCAGCTTACAGTCAGTGAAGTTTTTCTTTTTCATGCTGAAATCGATTGTGGAATGAAAGAGGGGAATGGCTGGGCGGGCGCTCGTGTACGCTCAGTTCCACCACGATCTGGACGTACAAAAGAAACGGGCATGGATTCGTGGGTTCGCAACGTTTTGAACATCCAGATTTTTTTTGGTCTGACGTAGTTTTCTGGATTTGAACGTACGTCAGGTTTCAGGATGAAACCCACCTACGATTTTGTACACGAGGGCCCAGGTCTTTAATAGATCTACATGCATTGTTCATGACATTGAGAGTACACTGATGACATTGCTTTCCTACGCCTGTTGTCCAAAAATAAAGTAAAACCTCTCTTTATCTAAAATTGAAATTGAATTATTGATGTATTGGTGTATGAGTGTGTGAGTGAAAGGGTAAATGAGAGGCCATTGTCAAGGGCTTTGGGGTACCGTGAAGGTGCTGGAAAGCGCTATATAAGTGCAGTCCATTTACCATTTGAATGAAAATGCCAGCATGCGCTCTTAGGTAAAATGTTCTTAAAAAGAAAACTCATCACCTAAAACCAAAGAATGATCGGTAAAAACAGCTGGAATCATTTTAAAACCCTTAAAAACATTAAAATGGTATTTAAAACAAAAGAAAAAAAAAGGTCTGGATAAAGAAATGCTATTTTCTTTCAGGTGGGACCAGGTGTACTGTCTGCATTCTGTGTGTATCCTCCTCCACACATCCACCAGACCTAGAGAATAGAGCAGCTGCTTCAGACTGTGTTGAGATGCTGGATTAGGTTCTGCATGGTTATGATCTAAGAAATCATATTGTGTACAGTTAAAATCCCCACCCAGACGCTGAGCCACAGCAGTTCAATCTAGCATTTTTCTTTTCTAGAAAACTCTTCCTCTCTGTGGCATTGATTGGTGCGTCAATGTTGATTAAAACAGAAAAAAACATGATTGTGGAACTGTGCTTTAGCAAGCAAACACGTCCCGTTCACTACATGTTTCACCTCCAGGGAGGATGGAGTAAAGACTCTGGAGAAGAGTGAGCCCACTCTACCGCTAAGTGTGGTGTTATGGCTCAGAGCCATCTGCCCTTCCCATGCTTTATCGCAATCTGCCTCGTTACCCTTATCACTGTGGACTGTGAACATCAATGTGTTTTGGCCATGCTGTGTCAAATACCAGTGCCCTACCCCCCTCTCTGGCTCCATTCACATTTAATGTCCCCACTCTAAAACAATCCATTATTATGAAGATGTTAAAAACACTAACAGAAAAATAGAAACAAAAGCAACAAAATGACTGCTCTTATCATTTTTATAGATTAAGTTGTTTTCTAACTTTACACCTTTGTTTCTTTAGTCTAAAAACCTCTTGATCGGTGAGATCTGAAGTTGCTCTATTATTGATAACAGGCCTTGCTGATTGGTGAAAAAGGAGCTTGTCTGAGAAATGTTGCTCAGACTAGCTCCAGATTAAGCTCAAGATGAAGGCTCTTCATGTCTTTAGTTTGCTATGGGAATGACTTTAACATTTTTGGAGGATATAGTTTGTTTTCTTGGCTGTTAGTTATTTGCATGTGTGATGTTTCACTACAGTTAGACCCATAAGCCTCACTCAATATGTTACATGTCCCACTCGACATGCAAAGTGTCTGGACCTTCGTTTTGGATCCGTAAAGGAGCATGTAAGTGCTTCGGTAGAGCTCCACGTGGTATGTCCGATCACAACACTGTTTATTTGTTTCTGTTCTACAAATCTGTCCTTAAGAGGAACAAGCCTGAGAGATTGGTTCCAGTCCGGTCAGACGAATCAAGCCACTTCCTCCAGGCCTCCACCTGCTCCACTTTATCGAGGAAAAGCACCGCCGCCTTGTTCATACAAGCGGCGGACTTTACGGAGCTGTGCCCAATTAGCTCCTCCACGGCTTAGCTCTGCTGAGCCTGTGCCAAGCTTCACCCCGTGCTTTCTGTTCAGCCCAGCCACTGGCTGCCATGATGGCCAAGCACTCCTGGCCACACACACACACACACACACATAAAAAAAACCAACTCACACAAAACCTAAAAATCCCAGCAACAAAACTAACAAAACAGCTGCATCCAACACTAACAACTGGAAGGGACAGAAAAGACATCGGTCAATAAAGCGGCCCAGTCTGAACAGAGCCAGATCCCATTTGGACACTAGCTAAAAACCAGTCAGCCCTAAAAATTTGAGATTTGAGACGGTATCAGATTGGAATCAAATTTGCCTGCAATCCGAAGGCAGCCTTAGGAGCGCCTGCTGGGTGGTGTCGGGCTGCGAGTCATGTTCCACCGTTGTTGCTCAGAGCCATAACTTTGACCAAGGGCCAATTCCAATTCCTCCCTTAACTCCTCTCAATCTCAACCCTCGCCCTTAACCCTCAATCTTTGGCCCTCAAAAATAAGTGTAAGGGTATCTTGTGACTTAGAAATGGGACACCCCTTAAGTGCAGTTACGTCTTCAGACTGTGGGGAGCGGCCTTGCGCCAAAGCTACGTCCAGTCAGTCAAGAAGACGACGACGACGACGAAGAAGAAGGAGAAAAAGAAGAAGACGACGAAAAAGAAGAAGTCCTCCGTCGCTACACAACGATGTACACAAGTAACGTGAAGCCAGGACCGTAAAATACTTAAATTTGTAGCTCGCTTTTTTCGTCGCCAACTTTTTCGAAGATGTCTTGGCGAAAATACGCAATGCCTTCTGGGTAGCCCTTACTGCCAAGGGTGGTGCCGGAGAATCTCAATATTGAGGGCGATACAGCCCTTAAACTCGTCCCTCAACTCGACGTTCTGAGAATCGGGACAGCACTTGCACTTCGCGGGAGCGCGCATTTTTGAAATTGAGGGTTGAGATCGAGGGTTAAGGGAGGAGTTGGAATTCACCCCAAGAGGATGAGTTGTGAAGGGAAGGGAAGGGAAGAACCCATGTTTTCTTTTCCAGGACCCATAAACGGTGCCACACGCCTTCTTCTTCTTCTTCTTCTTCTTCTTCTTCTTCTTCTTCTTCTTCTTCTTCTTCTGTGAGGAGTGGCGGAGTTGACGAGAGAGGGAGAAGTGCAAAACTTTGAGCGTTTTTTTTTCGCTGTTTTTGTTCTTTTTTTCCATCTTTTTTTTTCGATATATATGTGCGTTAGTCTTTCATTTATCAATTCGTGTTAGTTTTGTAAGTAGATCGTGTTTTTTGTGTTGGTGGTTGGGTGGAGGACCGGCGTAGCCGGTAGCCAGCAGCCAGCATGCCGGTACCGGAAACGCCGGCTACCGAGTTCGAGCGTCTCACTCGCCGGCACGCCATCAAACTGGTGCCGGCAGTTGAGTGCTCGGTGGAACAGGCGGGTCTGGCCGTTGGAAAGGTGGTGGGATACAGCAGCGTTAAGTCTGCATCCCGAATGAATGGAGCGATCGTTATCTTCCTTGACGACACCGACAAGGTAAGCAAGGTGGTCGAGAGCGGTGTTGTGATCGGTGACACTTTCACTCCCGTTCTCCCCCTCGTGAGCCCCGCCAAGAAGGTACTGATCTCCAATGCTCCACCGTTCATTAAAAACGAGGCACTGGCCAAAGAGCTGTCGCGATTTGGCCAACTCGTTTCACCAATAAAAATGATGTCTTTAGGCTGCAAGTCACCGCAGCTCAAGCATGTTGTGTGTCACCGGAGACAGGTGTACATGTTGCTTAAAGACACGACAAGTGACCTATCCTGTACGTTCAAAATCGACAACTTTCCGTACATGGTTTTTGTCACTACTGAACATATGAAGTGTTTTGGGTGCGGTGCCGAGGGGCACTTGGTTCGCTCCTGCCCGGAGCGGAAGGCATCCGCCTCAGGCGGGACCCCCCCTCCTGAGGCGGCGGCGGCGGCGGCCGAGGTGGCGTCGCCGCCCCTAGAGTCGGCGGGTCCGGCGGCACCGTTGGATACGGTGGCGGCCGGTCCGTCGGCTCCGGAAGACCCGGTGCCGGCGGGGTTGTCGGCTCAGTTCGACCCGGTGCCGGCGGTGATTGGGGTCCCCGAGGCGTCCCCAATATCTGTGCCTCCCCCTGATAAGGGGGACCCCCCCTTGTCACTTTATGGAAACGAAAAAAAGAAAACGAAGAAAGAAAAGAACAAAGCAACTGTAGACACCTTAAACATGTCTGAGTATGACGATGAAGCAGTGTCCGATGATGATGATGAAATGTTGAAACTGTCACAAAAGAGAAAATTAACTGAACTCGTAAAAGAAAAAGCAAAAAATAGAAAGACAGCCACGAGTGTTGAGAGCGACTGTGTTTTAACCCAAGAAGACAACGATGCACCTTACTCGGTTGCACTGCTGAAAAAATTCCTTGAAGACACGAAAGGGGTGAGACAAACATCAGTATGGGAGCACTTCTCGGACCTTCGGCGGTTCATCAACTCCGCCAAACCCCTCACGAGGAAGTTTGGAGAAGTGCTCACCGACCAGGAAGTATACAGACTCAGAAAGCACATAGGAAAGGCCAGAGAAGAGTTAAACAAGGGGGAAATTGATGTTTAATTTACTTTTATTGTTCTTTGTGCCACTGGTGTGTTGTTTTACTGAGTTTTTATTTAGTTTTCCATTCATGTGTGATTTTAACATGGGGAGTTTAAACATGAATGGAGCCCGGGCTGATTTTAAAAGAGCTGCTCTTTTTAATTTGATGGAGTTAAAAAGATTAAATGTATTGTTTCTTCAGGAAACACACAGCACTGACGATATTGTCAGTGACTGGAAGAGGGATTTTAAAGGGGAGGTGATTCTGAGCCATAATTCCAGTGCCAGCGGTGGGGTTGGGATTTTATTGGCTCAGAATTTTTTACTGGCTTCTTTTAGTGTTGAGGAAATCATTCCAGGGTTTTTACTAAAGGTTATAGCTTTTTATGAAAATGTAAAATTAGTGTTTTTAAATGTCTATGCTCCAACCAGAGGGTTGGAGAGACTTACATTTTTAAAAAAAGCTTGATGATGTTCTTAAAACCTGCCATGATGATTTTATGTTTTTAGGCGGCGATTTTAATTGCACTGAAGATCCCGCACTAGACAGGAATCATCCTGAGCCACACCCTGGGTCGTCTCACAGGCTCAGACAGCTCATCAAAGATCACGAGCTGTCTGACCTGTGGAGAGTTTTTAATCAAAACAGACGACGGTACACTTGGAGCCATACCAAAGAAAATTTTTTATCCCTTGCCAGACTTGATCGTTTTTACTGTTTTAATCACCTTTTAAATATTTTTAAAAGGTGTTTAATCCAGCCTGTTGGTTTTAGCGATCATTGTCTTGTGTCCTGTTCCATTTTTATTCAGAATATTCGTTTAAATAGTGCCTATTGGCATTTTAACACAGCTCTTTTAAATGACCAGGCTTTTAAAACTGCTTTTAAGTTTTTTTGGTTATCCCACAGAGAGAGCAGACCCAATTTCCCCACCATCCAACAATGGTGGGATTTTGGGAAAACTCAGACCCAACAACTTTGCCAGAGCTTCACTCGCTTTGCCACAGGTGAGTTAACCCGGACCGTAAGGGATCTGGAGAGACAGGTAGAGGAGTTACAGTCCTTAGCTGTTTCTACAGGAAATCGAGGGCATTTAGATTCCCTCAAGTCCAAACAATCGGCGTTAGCCAACCTGCTCGGGGTTTCTGCGCAGGGGGCGCTGGTCAGGTCGCGGTTTGTGAACATCTCGCAGATGGATGCTCCCTCTCAGTTTTTCTTTGGGCTGGAGAAGAAAAATGGACAAAGGAAGATCATTCATTCTTTACGCGCGGGTAGATGTTCCGAAATTTCGGATTCTTCTGGGATTAGGAAATATGCTGCCGGTTTCTACAGAGACCTCCATAAGAATGAGTGGTCGAGTAATCCGGAGGCGCACAGCAACTTCCTCAGCGGTCTCCCTCAGGTGAGCCAGGAGCAAAGCCCCCAGTTGGCGGCTCCACTGACGCTCATGGAGCTGGAAGCCGCCCTGGGGAGCCTGCAGTGTGGAAAAGCTCCTGGCATCGACGGCCTTCCTGTGGACTTTTATAAGTCCTTCTGGCCGGTCATCGGACCAGACCTTCTCCTGACAATCAACGACAGCATCAAACAGGGAAAACTCCCGGTGAGCTGTAGGAGGGCCGTCATCACCTTACTGCCAAAGAAGGGAGACCTGCAGGACATCAGGAACTGGAGGCCGGTGTCCTTGCTGTGCACGGATTACAAAATCCTGTCCAAAGCTCTGGCCCTTAGGCTGCGAGAGGTGATGTCGTCCATCATCCACCCTGACCAGACCTACTGCGTGCCGGGCAGGCTCATAAGTGACAATGTCACTTTAATTCGGGATTTTTTGGACCTCTCCAGTTCAATGGCTCTTGAGACTGGTCTTATTTCCATAGACCAGGAAAAGGCTTTTGACAGGGTTGAACACCAGTACCTGTGGCAGACCATGGGTGCCTTTGGATTCAATCCTGACTTTATAGCCATGATCTGGGTGCTCTATTGTGGCATTGAGAGTGTTCTCAAGGTCAACGGTGGTCTGAGGGGCTGAGGAGTAGGCTCAAGTTGCCCGGTGGGCTGCAGTGGAAGACTGGCGGTTTTAAATACCTGGGCATCTACTTGGGGGACGAGACCCACAACAATAAGAACTGGGACAATGTGTTGGAGACGGTGAGGGGGAGGCTAGGACGGTGGAAGTGGCTGCTGCCTAAAATGTCCTACAGAGGCAGAACCCTCATCGTCAACAACTTGGTCTCATCCTCCTTGTGGCACAGACTAATGGTTTTAGATCCTCCAGCCTCTCTCCTGGCAGAGATACAGCAGCTTTTAATTGATTTCTTTTGGGGGGGCAGGAAGCACTGGGTTCCACAGAGCATCCTTTTCCTCCCCAAAGAAGAGGGAGGACAGGGTTTGGTTCATCTGGCCAGCAGGGGCTCTGCCTTCAGACTCCAGTTTATTCAGAGGCTCCTGACTGGCCCCAAGGATGTTCTGTGGAGACCATTAGTGGACACGAGTGTTTTTAACGTTTGGAACCTCCTGAAGAAGCAGAGGGCGGAGCAGGCCGACTCTTTGTACTGGCTCTTGCAGGAACCGGTCCTTCAGGGAACCCTGCTGGACTACCCTAGCTGGGGGGAGTGACTCTCTCCAAGGCCCTCCGAGCTGCAGGGGTCACGACGTTGGGCAAGGTGGTGGAGCTGACCGGTCCTGGATTGGAAGATCCCGCCCCATTGGCCTCTACGCTGGGACTAAAATCCCAAAGGGTTGTCAAGCAGCTGCTGGACCATTGGAGTAGAAGGCTGTCCGGTCATGAGCACTCCCTCCTCAGCTTGCATGACAGAGGTTCCCTGACCCCCGACCCAGAGGACAGTTTCCCCCATGTCGGCCTGCTCCCAGACTTGGACGACTGCAGCGGCCCTCTGCTGGAAGACTGTCCAGCAGTTCCCCTGGAGGTCGCGACGGGAAAGAAACTCTATCAAACAATGGTGAAAACTTTGCACAAACACAAACTAGATGGACGTTGGGATACGCCGTGGAGGAAATACTTGAACTATGGAAATAAGCCCGCGTGGATAACTCTCTACAAAGCCCCAGTGGCCAAAAGACATGGAGACATTCAGTGGCGCGTCCTCCACGGCGTCGTAGCCGTGAACGCTTTTATCAGCATGATGAACCCAGCGGTGGAGGACACCTGTCCCTTCTGCACAGAGAGAGAGACTGTTTTTCATTGTTTTTATCTGTGTGAGCGTCTGTCGTCCGTGTTTGGTTTTTCAGATAGAGTTTTTATCCAATGCCAGGAGGTTTTTAACAAACACTCTTTTATCTTTGGTTTTAACTACAGTCGCCAGAACAAGAGGAAAGGCCAGGTTTTAAACTTTGTTTTAAGCCAGGCTAAGTTGGGGGTGTGGTTGAGCCGTAAGAGAAAGATAGTTGATGGGGCAGAGGTCGACCCCTCTGTCATCTGTAAAAAACTCATCCAGTCCAGGCTGCGCATTGATTTTATGTTTTACAGGAGGGCAGGGGACTTGGAGTTTTTTTGTGACATGTGGACTTTTAACAGTGCATTGTGTGCAGTGACAGAGGGGGAACTATTTTTTAGCGACGTGCTTGTGTAAAAAAACAACAAGAAAATTATTTATTTATTTATTTATTTATTTATTTATGTAGTTTGATTGATTGAATGGAAATGAGAGCGGCAAATAAATGTTATTTTTCAAAAATCAAAAAAAAAATCTTCTTCTTCTTTTTCTTCTTCACCTTCTTCTTCTTCTTCTTCTTCTTCTTCTTCTTCTTCTTCTTCTTCTTCTTCCTGGCCCTGGTCTCCATGATGCTGTTTGAGGGTCTAGTCTTGGACTGGCAGGATTAGGGCTATTTGATCAAGAGACTGGGTCGAGATCACTGTAACACTGTAATGACACGATAATAACAAACACCCAGAGTGACACGCCCCCTTATTTATAGTTAATTTATTTTTAAATTTTCTGAAGCAAGTTGCTTTTTCGAAAATGGTTAAAAAAAAAAAACTGCAAATTTGAAATAAAATTATTAAAAGACACCTTGTTGTTCCATTGATGTGAGAGCAAATTGAATTTAAAAAAGATTCTAGCCATTTGTTCTGTTCTGTTGTGATTTTTCTTTATATCTACAGTCTTGGTCTTGTCTTGGTCTCTGTGCTCTCTAGTTTTGAGCATGTCTTGGTCTATAATTATCAGGAAAACAGGAGCTGATGCGGAGAATCCGACTGGCAGCCTCGGATGAGCGTCACCTCCGCGTCTCACATGGCTCTGAAATGGCTCCTTGTTTACCTCTGATGAGAGAGGTGGAGGGACGGGAGGAAGGAGGGGGAGGGGGTCATGGGGGAGGCAAGAGAAAGGGTGAGAGTTGACCTTTGGGTCCTGCTGAAGCAAGCTCTGTAAGTGAGGGGGCGGGAGGCTGAACTAAGTGGCTGATTCATTCCCCCCAGAGACCTCTGCCCCCCCACCCCCCGGCCTGCGCACACACACACACACACACCCTCTCCCTTGTGGATGTGTCCACTGGTCAAGGTGCTTTAGAAGCCCAGCGTGGCCTCGCCTGACCTGGTGGGAGACCATTTGGGGGGGTCAAAGGTCACTGTCTGTCTGTCTGTCCATGTGTGTTTTGGTTGCGAAGTTCACAGCCGGAACTTCGCCTCCTCCTCCTCCCTCCACCTCTTGACAGCAGCAGCAGCAGTGGAGCAGCGAGAGCAGAAACCAGAGCAGGAGGTGAAAATGTGGCTTGAAGTTAGGGCTGCTCGATTATGGAAAAATCATCATCACGATTATTTTGGTCAATATTGAAATCACAATTATTTTTATTTTTTTTATCTCTCTCTCTCTTTCTCTCTCTCTCTCCCACCCTCTCAAAAGAGCACTTTGCATGAATGCAATGCAGCAACATTCCCAATCTAACATTTTCTATTAATGACAGCCAAAAAAAATTGCATGGTTGAGAAACCACTGAAATGAACTTTGATTTCAGAATAATTTCAGGAGAATGTGGCAAATGCTGGCAAGGTTACTCTCCAAAAAAGATTTTTTTTTGTTTTTCTTTGCCAGAAATAACCGCCTGTTAACATTATCAGGTTTCAGAGATGAGCACAAGCAAGAAACAATATATCCACTAGTGCTAAAGACTCGAGTCAACTCGGCTCACCTCGACTCTGTTTAAAACCGAAACCGCCTTTTTTCAAATGGCCCGCGTGTGGATTTTTACATTTTCACATAATGAAAACAGAAATGCAAATGACACTGTACCACAGGCGAATGAAGAGCTGCAGACGTTTTTGTTCTCGGTGGCCGAAGAAAAAAAAGAAAAAGAAAAGCTGGACGAAGCGACAGGCAATGAAAAAGTCTCACTGGTTTTGCAGCTGGTGGCCGCAGTACAAAACAGTGTCGGGAGAAATTAAAAAATAAATGCTGAGCGACTACCGAGCGACTTCCAAAGGACCAAGAGCCACAACAGTCAGAGTAGAACGAACAGAGAAAATGTTGGAGGTTTGTTCAGACTTCCTGCAGATGCGATGGAACACCGGCCCGGTGGGCAACGGGAGTGAGTTTGGCCTCGACTCGGCCGGTGGACGACGAGATAATAGTCGACCACGGCAATATTTGAAAACATGTATGATGTCTGTGAATGTATTGTGACCTGGTGTAACTTTAGTTTTAAGGCTATTTGCAAAAGTACAGCCACTGAATCGTGTTGTTAAACTGTTAGCCACCACCGCTAACTCCGTGCTCTGCTTGTGTTTTGTGTTCGCTGGCAGCGACGCATAAGAGGCAGCGATTCTCACAAGTTTCTATGCATTTCCATGTATTTGGTGAGGCAATGCAGCGTTTGGATATAGTGTTCAATGTTCAAACGTAAACAGATGTTGCCAGTCCATGAAAAACTGTCATGAAGTCACTCACATCCATTTGTGCTGCTTCAGAGAAGTAAGATTTTCATGCATGAATTTACAGCTGCACCGTCAATGGAGCTATAGAATAGAATAGAACAGAATGCAAATAGAATAGAATGCAAGAGGTTTGACAGGACAGGTCATTGAAAAAAACCTTCCCAAAGGTTCCGTTTAGGGTTTCTCTCGGTGCCAGTCACATGAAAGCCAAAGGGTTTCCTCCTCCTGCTCCTTCTGCTCCTTCTGCTCCTCCTCCTCCTCCTCCTCCTCCTTCTGCTCCTCCTGCTCCTTCTGCTCCTCCTCCTCCTCCCCCTCCTGCTCCTCCTGCTCCTCCTCCCTGGCCGGGAGTGTCTGCAGACAGTAATTACAGAGCGGCCACCAGAAACCCAGATGAGAGAGACTTGTGTGCATACACAAACACTCAGAGGACAGCAGTGTGTGTGTGTGTGTGTGTGTGTGTGTGTGGTGGTGGTGGTGGTGGTGGTGGGGAGGGGGCGGGGGGGGTTGGAGCCGACCCTCTGCTCAGCAGCATTCCAGCAGATATCCTGACGATACTCCTCACAAAGATGCTGAGTGACAGGGAGAGAATTAGAGAGGGAGAAAAACACGGTGGCACCCAGTAAAAGGAAGAGTCTTCACTACTTCCTGCCGCCTGGCAGCTGAAGCTGAGAGGAAGATCTTCGTCTTTCTGCCTCCTTTTAATTATGGCCAATTACAAGGCCGGCACGCCAGGGCTTATTACACGGCCTCCGAGGGAGAACCCCCCCAACCCCCTTCCCCTGCCATCCCTCCCTCCCTTCCTCCAGAGTATGTTTGTGGAACAGAGGCTCATATTATAGCGGTTCAGCATGGCAAAGTTTGCAGCGCTCCGGCTCGGAGGGGCCGTGTTCTCTCTCTTTGTGGTTCTAATGAGAACTGAAGGCATGAAAATGCAGCAGGAGGAGGGCAAAGAGGAGGAGGAGGATGGGCCCCCTCACCACTTGAAATGAGCAGCGGCTCCTCCACAGTTCAGCTCATTGGACGGGGGTGGGGGTGTGCTCCCAGTCTTCCCATTAGGTTATGGGAGCTGATTATGTCTTCATAATATTGATGGAGGGTGCGGAGTGGAAAGGGAAAACAGTTAAATGTATGGCTAGTTACAGGTTTCAAGTTTTATATGTCACATGCATGAAAGTACAAGTATGTATATGTACATATATATATGTATATATATATATATATATATATATATATATATATATATATATATATATATATATATATATATATACAATCCTATGCAATTGTGTACAAATTATCTAAATTATGCAATATACAGTATACAATTTCTGAAGCGTCAGACAGCAGGACGTGCTGAGCGGTCTGATATTGCAGGTAGGTGCTACGTGGTGTTGTGGTCTGTAGAAAGTGCCTGTCATGTAGAGGTCAGGGGCCTCTACATGATGCCTGGGGAAAAAAGACACAGTAGTCAGAGCGGTTTGATTGAATCATGGATCCGACAGCGCCGTCGCTTGTTGATCATATGAGCCAAAAAAACAAGACAAAAACACACATTCCTCTGTTTTTTTTGTTTTGTTTTTAAATATTGAAATCCAACATCATGTTCAATTTCCAGCACAGTTCAGCAGAACTTCCCGCACCAGCCGTCCAACAGGGCTGGGAGTGGGTGTGTATGGAGGTCCCTACATGATGTGATAACCTCATCGTCCTCAAACAGAGACCCAAGGGGAACATTGCTCAGTGTCCGGCAGCAACCACAAATATGTATAAAATTTTTAATTGTGATTAATCACATAGCGTCCTGAGTTAACTCCTGAATAATCGCAAATTAATTGCAAATTGTATACCCTGCTCTATATGTAACTTTTGCAGGATATTTATTGTGTTTCATACAGGGGAGGACAATAATAATTCCTTTGTGGAAATATTCTATTTTTATTTTCATTTGAACATTCCAAAACGATGACATACTTATACTGTCCACATAATCTAACAAAAAAAAAAAACAACCCTCAAACCTTGAGGCATTCTCAAGCCATGATCGCATTTGTCAATCGCAGTATTTTATTTTGAAAATTAACCCGATTCTGTCGTGCTTCTTTGAGAGACTTCCTACCCAGCTTGATGCGAAGGTGCGCGCTGCTTGGAGTTTGGCGTGAACAATGCATCTCACTCCTTGACGCTCCCTGGCATAGCAGCGTTCGATATATCTTTTTTCTTCTGGAACTTCCAAAGTCTATTTTCAGAATATTGAAAAAAAAAAACTAAAAAAAAACGCCTTCTCTCCACTTTGCTGGAGCCTTTGCTAACTGAGCTGGTGACCTGTGAGAACCCCCCCCCCCCCTCAAACTACCCCCATACCCCCACCCCACAGACCAGAGTGTGGAAACCTCCCTCACAGGAAACTCACAGAAAACAGCACCTCTGCTCTGACGTCAAGTCGGCGCGGCAGACATCCCCTCCTTCCCCGCTACCCTCTCACTTCCCCCCCCCACCCCCCCACCCCCGACTGCTCTGAGTCACCTTCGCGCCTTCCAGCTTCCACAAACTTTTCACGTCGCGTTTCGCATTCTAAATTTCATTCCCTGAATGCCTCTCCTCATTTTTCAGTCTCGCCATTCTTCCCTCCCAGTGCGCACGCACACACACGCACACACACACACACACACACACACACACACACACACACACACATATTCCCCAGGCTGAGCTCATCTAATTGGCATCTTATCAGACTGGGTCTTGCAAGCGTGTCATTGTTATGACTGGGCCACTTTCTATTCCCAGCACCGGCCCACACTGAAATAGAACGTTCCCACCAGACATTCCATCCACCGTACGCTTCCCGGATCCTACCTGAGCTCATCCCCTCCGACATTGTTTCCTCGTCTTGTAAGCTGTGGAATTCTTGAGCCTCGCTCTGCCAAGGCGGGATTGTTTAAAGGTCGAGGAGCAATAAATGATTTCAGCGTGTTGCACTGCAGGAATCTTTGAATGTCTGGAATGTTCTGTTGCGAATTTCAGTCTGGTTATAGTGAGATGCTTTTTTTTTTTCTTGTGTGAATATCTTTTACAAAAAAAAGAGTAGATATTTTTAGAATTTGAAGTGGGATGCCTGTTTTGCCCCTATATTTAACTGAATATTGTAAGAATGAAAGCTTAGGTTTTGTTGCTCAGTTCCTCTGGGCTTTATAAGTTACTTCTGATATGTTGCCTTATTGGGGCGGGCGGGGGGTGTCTGTTTTGTTTGTGAACCTAAAAATATTCCCAGACAGGCAGTGGGATAGACATCCTTCCCATAGTCCGAGACTGACCAATCAGGGGGAAAAGAAGCTCTTCATCAGAAAATACTCATTTTAGCATTAGTTGATTGTTGTTTTTTTGGTTATTCTTTTATGTTTTTTTTTTTTTATTTTATTTGTGCAGCCACAAAGAGTACCGGTTTCATGCGTGACTTCATCATCATGTAATTCTTCTGCAACCACTCAAATTCTTGATGTGTTTATTAAGGATGTCCCGATCACATTTTTTTGGTCTCAATCCGATCTCGATTTTTTTAATGATGAATAATTGCCGATCCCGATCCAATCTTTTTTCTTACCTTGAATAAACTGAATCCATTGGATTCAGACTTTTCTTTTGGTGCATTACAAAATAAAATTGGAATGTTTGCTTTAATGGTCAATCCATGCTTTTCCTCAACGTGTGGTTTATTTTACAAATTGAACAACAGAGTGAACACACTATATGAAACATATAAATGAAATAAAAAATGATGTAAAATTGTGCTTATAAAGTAAGTACATTCATTTTCAAAGTACATTCGGAGCTTAGTGAGGACTTCACTCTTTGCTCAGTAAATACAATGTAGACTTTGTAAAGATAATGGACGCTTCACTGAATTAGTAACTTCAGTTACAGTAAACCACTGATACAAAATAAACTTGGAAACAATGCAGCAGCTCAAGTTTAACAATGCTCAGTAAAAAAGACTAGAACCATACAGTATATAAATAAAAAAATTATAATTATTATTATGTAAGTGTAACTTATCAAGTAAATACATGACTTTTCAAAGTGCCTGTTAAGCTTTAATTCCAGGACCGCCGAATTTAAAGAAATTATGGAAATTATGATAGTCAGTAAGTCATAAAAGAGCTGTATTTCATACATTTTTGGAAGTGATGTTGCAGTGCGCTGCTCCAAGAAAATGTTTTTTCGGTGTCAGGGAAATTTAATTGAATTTTTTTTTTAAATACCGAGCGACTACCGAAGCACCAAGGACCAACGGGAGTGAGACAGGCTCGACTCGGCCGGTGGACGACGAGAGAATAGTCAGCCTCGGCAATATTTGAAAACATGTATGAGGACTGTGAGTGTATTGTGACCTCAAGCAACATTAGTTTTAAGACTATTTGCAACTTACAACCACTGAATTGTGTTGATAAACTGTTAGCCACCACCGCTAACTCCGTGCTCTGCTTGTGTGTTGTGTTCAGTCTCTTCAGTTTCGCTGAGGCAGCAATTCTGACTCGCAAGTTTCACTCCTTATAGCGATGTATGTTCACGCTGCCAGCATGGTAACATCAGTTGTATAGAGCTTTTCCTGCTTTGTGCTTTGTGTGGACTTAAGTCCAACTCTATGACTGAAGTGATCGTTTCAGCGTACATATTTTCTCTGCTAGGACAGTGTTTTGATACAAGTCAACAGTATGAAACCAAATCATTCTAAGCCCTATTAAAATGTCTCGCAAAAATACAAAACAAAACACGGTCAGTACACAAAGTAAAATATATTTCAGGGCACACGGAAGGCACAAAAAACGTCAGGGACCTTCGGTCCGCCTTGCGGCCGTAACTCAGCCCTCGCTGGGTCCCTACGAAGCTGGAATAGCCGGTAAACTGCTGCTAAAGGGTGAAGCCTTCTCGACGCTAAGTGTTTAAATTGTGCCTGTTTCGTAAAGTTTGCTGTTTACTCTTCACTCCCGCACCGGCAAACTGAGGAAGTGAGGCTCAGCAGCGACCAAGAGTGTGACCAATCACAGCGGAGTGGGCTGGGCGGGAGGCGTACACGGAGGAGGCCGGGGGTGGAGTGAAGTAAAACAGACCGTTTTCGCGGGATGCAGGAAATATGAGGAAGCGATGCAGCGAGATACAAAGATCTACAAAGCTTTCAGTGCGGGTAATCGTGTGTTGCTACTCTGGAGGGGCCAGAAATCAAATACAAAGGCCAGAAAATTAGTATAATCGGTCACCGTGAAGATATTGGTTAGAGCTGCACAATCAACTACACTCGTATTCATATTGTAACCGTCTGGACGTGTGTTCAGTTTTCTTGACATTAAAGCACATGCTTTCTACATATCCCATGGTATATACATATATGTATAAAAGTTTTTCAATCCTATGAGGTGGCTCAGCAAAACACTCCATTCACCTGCTCCTGCTCCGGCCCCTCTGTCAAATTTTGGAATCCATTTGCGGCCAACCATCAGAAAAGTTTGACCCCAACCCCCCAAATCCCCCGGCTTAGCGTCATTTAAAAAGTGACTATTTTATGACAATGCAGAATGCAACAATGCAACTCCCCACGCCCCACCACGAGAGGAGACAGCTCTCGTGACTAAAATGAGATATTTTAGTCACGCTGATTTTTCTTTGACGGGGTATTTCGCCATTCAAACTTTTTTTTTGAGGTTTCATGATAATTAAGGGGTTGCCTAAATCCTACATAATTTCCCCCAAGAAGAAAATGAAAGAGGTGCCTCAGTGTTTCACGAAGATCACCTCCTACTAATTAGACCGAGTCGTCTCTTAATCAGTTGCTCTCTGATCTCGCCCCTGGTGAAAGAAAAAATTCTGCGCTTTTATTCTTTGAAGGTTTAGCCAAATTCATCCTGGTATATCGCGGTCTCTCTCTTTTAACGCGGCTCGTGGCCAATCGCTGGGTTGATCCTTCAGCATCCTTCCTGGTGTTTGCAGTGTGTTGGTTTGCTCAAGAATGAGTAAAGTACAAAAGTAATGGCCAGGCGTTGGCAAACTTTGTGGACTGGCTAGCAGCGGGCTGGTTATCTACGCGCTGGCTAGCAGCGGGCAGGCTAGTTTTCGGCCCGTCTAACAGCGGGCTGGATATAGGGAGGTTAATCAGGGTCAGAGCTCAGATTCTCCAGCATCGTTCGGAATCAGCGAAGCATAACGGCCCATGTTTTCACAATACAACCTCTTCAGCCAGAAGTGCTGCGTCACCAGAACAGGCCGCTCTCTCTTTCTCACTTTCTCTCTCTCTCCCTCGCATGTGCTTGCATGCGCGTCTGCAAGGCCCTGCTTGCACTTGATCACTTGCAACTGGGGATCGTATCACGAAGTACGCATCTTGAAGCGTCTGTTCGCACGTGGCATTAACATGCGTCTCGAGCGTGCCACTTGTGATCGCATTAGGGCATTTTTAACCACTAGGGGCAGTAAAGCGCAAAGCTACGGCTAGTTTCACCTGAAAACAAATAATGAATCAACTTCCTGTTTGCGGACTATATGAAGTCACTCGTTTTATTTCTACTGCAGCTCGTCCGTATTATCGGAAGTCGTGGACAAAGCCGGTTAATGGTCTTAGAGCGCCGACTAAAGAGAAGAGCAGCATGGAGAAGAAAGAGGGCTGCAGCATTTGTCTCTGCTCTGATAGCCGCGGAACCAGAAAGATGCGTATGGATCCGAACGAGGAGTAACGACTGGTGGGACGGAGCGGCGATGGCTTCTTTTTCGGATCAACAGTGGCTGGCAAATTTTCGGATGCAACATCGCACATTTAATCTCATATGTGGGAAACTGCGACCGCTGCTCCACTGACAAAATACGATAATGCGGAATGAAATTTATTAGCATCCTAATAAAAGAGTCCAACAAAAATGATTTGTTTTGGCTTCTTGTTCATCGTACACGGGAGAGGTGAGTGGAGTAGGCGGTCGTTAATGTGGACTGAGATCGCATTCTGTTCGCACGTCCGTGACGAATGCTATGCGAGGCGAAGCGAAGCGTCGAAACGACCCCCCTGAGGTGGTTTGAGTGATTGGATGACAATACGGATTTGGACTGTTTGCACTTGGTTACTTCGTGTGATTTTTGCCGATCGGAATGTACGAAAAACGCTTGAAATGACCAAGTGCAAACAGGGCCCAAGTCTGAGTTCTGCGTTTGTGCGTCAAGAGCTGTGACTTTTGCAAATCAGGAAGCTCCATTTTCACATGTATGTATACACTGACTCAGCCCTCTGAGTTTTGTTTTTTTCTTTTTTTGTAGGAGTAAAGACCCTCAGCAAGGAGCTGAAGGCGCAAAAGACACAGTGATCCTCAACCTGTGACCATGAATTATTACATAAACGTGTTTTAGTCTTAAAAAAAAAATGTTTCGCAAGCTTCATGGCCAACTTGTTTTTTGACTTTGTGGAACATGTGGAAGGTCCTCAAGGACGTCCTCAAAGTTTAAGCATGAAGCAAAAATCTACAGTTGTTGTGGCATGCTATAAACAGAGGGCTAAATATGTTGAGTTCCTTTTAGTTTTCTTTTCTTTAAATAACTAATGGTCCAAGAGTGCTCATCCTGGAGTCCAGGATGAAATATACAGTGTAGCAATGAGTTCTCACATGTGATCTTACACTATCATGAATTTGGTGATAGGTCAAACGTCACTGTTTTAATGGTTGTTGTTTTGTTTTTTCCCTTTTTGAGCAGGCATTTCATTGGAACACTTGCCCACAAATTCCATTCCACTTGGTAACAATGACTTGTGTAGAGTCGTAAAAAGTTTGAGGCACCAGGATCCTTAATCCACAACCATTAATTATTATATTAACAAGTGTTTTATTATTTTAAGATAAATGATGGCAATGTTCAGGGGAAAAGAATAGCTTATATGGTATAACGTTGTTAAAAGTAACACAAAGAGTCAGTGATGTGCTGTGTGGAACTGCAGCGTCCTGTAGGTCATCTGAAGGTCATCACAGGTTGTGTTTGACTGGAACCAGTGCTGTATATTTGGCACGCATGGGTTACTACTAGAGCTGGCCAGCTGGTAATATACAGCACATGTACCGCTAACACTTCAAATCCTAGAATGCTCTGCTCAGCCAGGACAGGATGGTCATTGAAGGACATCATTATGACTCCATTGGTTTATTGTTGTTATTTTCTTTTTTTTTAATAAATTATCGGCCTGTGGAATAATGTTACTGTTGAAATTTATGGCTCTTTTCTATTTGCATATGGCCCATATGAGTTTTATTTTTTTTTTTTTTTTAGTTTTTGGTGTGTTTTTTTCACTGAAATTGGATTTTGCATGTGTGCGATATGAAGTTATTTGCTGTATAGTATTAAGCTTTGCTTATTTCATATTCGGTGTTGAAGCCACTTGTTTGGCTCCTCCACTCCTCCTTCTTTCCTCCTCCTCCATGTGCTAACCCAGAGGAAAATTGCACAACAACAAATTAAGTATTTCCACTGTTTGTTCTCTTCAGCCACACGTGAGTTTAATTTCACTTTAAGCCACAAATCTTGTTCCCCCCCCCCCCCCCCCCTCTGTCTCTATCTCCCTCTCTCTCTCTCACTTTCTTGCCCCCTCATGTTTACCAAAGCCAGAAATAGACCCATTTTGGGGGGAGAAGAAAAATCATGTTGTGTTGCCTGTTTATTCCCCTGGCTGACAGTGGTCCCTGTGCCGGCATGCTGTTAACTGTGGTTACTGCTGTTACTGCTGCTGCTGCTGCTGCTGCCATTGCTGTTACTGCTGCTCCTGGAGCAGCTGCTGGCGGCGAGATCTTGTTCTCGGCGCTGAACGCCAGAGTGAGAGGGAGAAAATGGGGCGAACGCCGGCCCTCCATTTACTACAAGCTAAAAATACACCCAGCCTGGTGTTTGGCAGCAGGCATCAGTGGGGTGGAGGGAGGTTTGGGGGGGCGGGTATGTGTGTCTGTGGGCCGAAAGTTTAACAGCTGGAGGCTGGAAATCCTGAGGAGGAGGAGGGTTAGGGGAGGAGAAGGGAGGGGGGCGTGTAGGGAGTGGGACAAAGGCCAGTGTTTCAACTGTGCACACATACTAGTGCAGGCATGGGCAAACTACGACCCGGGGGCCATATGCCATATGACCATATGTTAATCTTCAATCTGGCCTGCCGAATTTGAAGAAATTCTATTAATAGTCAGTCAGTCATTAATAGCTGTACCCCAGTTTCTTTTCATTTTGTTTTGTTTTTCCAGTGTTTTTAGAATCATTTCAATAAAGAGCCAACTACTGTGGGGCTTCAAAGACACAGATTTGTTGGAACTTTGCTTTGGTTCATTTTCAATTGACATAAAAGCACACGTTTCTACATATCCCATGGTATTATATATAATATATTAATCTTTCCTCCTTCCGCACGTGTGTTCAGTTTTCTATGTGTTCCACTGTTAGTATGGGGCGAACATGTTACGCTTCCCCTTTTAAGAGGATGACAGCGACCCTGGAAAGGTGTGTGTAGTGTGTGCAGGGCTGTGGGGATGTTTGGAGAGACGTGTGCGACTGTCTCTTTCTTGGCGTGAGTTCGGGAGAAAGTCAATATGCATGTTATTAGACAACAACAGAAATAAAGAATTGCATCAGAAATTCAACTTGTGGTCGGACGATCTATTGCGCGGTCAGGTTACTAGAGCGCAATTTGCGCTTCCGACTCCTCAGGTGCCTCATTTCTGGGTATTTTTGTGCCTGCATATCATTAGCGCCAAAAAAATTTATGGATACGATGCAAAGGTGGCGGAGATTACGGCTCCGCCAGATTATGCTAATTCTAATTGCACATCCTGTATCATTCACGGCCTCAACAATCGCCCCTGTGTTTTCAGCATGTGAATGTAGGTGTGTGTGTGTGTGTGTGTGTGTGTGTGTGTGTGTGTGTGTGTGTGTGTGTGTGATTGTAGTGTATCTGTCCGTCCCCTTTACTTGCCTTCATCCTGACGACAACAAGCGGTCAGCCTTCTCGGGTGACAAGGCTGAGTGTCGACAGCACAGCTGTGCGTCGCCCCCCCCCCCCCGAAACCCACCCAGCAGCATCCCCCTTCCTCCCTCTACCCCCCCTCCCCCCTCTTGCCAAGTAGTGTTTTGGCACGCGGGCGGTTGCAACAGTGACTTTTCCTGAGGAACAAACCAAGATATAGGAAGTGAGTTAAACTCAGCTTCAGAGGTCAAGTACTGTGCTGACCTCTTGGAATAGAACAGAATAGAATAGAATAGAATAGAATAAAAGGCCTTTATTAAGTCCACATTTCCAGCCAGGTCAGCTAACCACAAGTTCAAGTTTCACTTAAGTTAGTTCTTTGAGTTTTTCAAGTACTGTTAAGTGTGAAAATTGAACAACTTTTGAACTCCCAGTTCACCACCACCTTTTCCTGCATGAGCTTGCGCCACTTGAGCGACTCGCTGAGCAGGGGAGCACTTTAATCTGGCCTTATCACTTTTACGTCTTGTTGTGTCTGCCAGAGCTGCTGGTCTTCAGGCAGGAATGCAGGTCATTCAGTCTGAGATGATGATGATGTGGCTCCAGCAGCTCCAGGGTGGGGCCCTCCAGAGAAAGCAAGGTGCGACAGTGGCCAGGAAAAACTCCCCTGTGGGAAGAAACCTAGAGCGGATCCAGACTCCAGAGGGCCGTCATCTGCGCTAGGGTGACCAGCTGGGGTGAAAAAAAAAAAAAATACAGAACAGAAATTGAAGTAGCGAGAGTGGCAGACAGGCCAGAGCGAGTTGCTGGGTGAACAACAAAGCTCTGACAATACAGATGTAGATATAATAATGATTAAAAAATATAGAAGGACATGCGTAAGTGTATGACATATATAAATGTAAATATGTAAATGTATAAAAAATAATATTATCATGTCAATCATTATCAATTTGGGATCGTTATGGTACATTTATTGTGTTCTATTCTATTCTGATGTCATCAGTGCTGGTTAAAAGACGAACGGGGGAGGGCGGGGGTGGGCGGTCCGTTCTGGGAGGAGGAGGGGGAGGGCAACCCAGCCGTGGCACCAGGCACCAGGATCACAGTCTGGCCTGGACAGACAGCTGTTAAGGAGGGAGGGGTCTCCCCCGACCACCTCACCCCCTCTCTACCCACCCCTTCCTCCCCCCAGCCCCCTTCCTCAGTCTGAGATACACTTGGTGTCCTTATCTCCTTCCACTGTACACGTTCGAGTCCTGGTTGTGTTTTGTGTGTGTGTGTGTGTGTGTGTGTGTGTGTGTGTGTGATCGAGGGAGTTTGGGCGGGTGGCCGTTAAAGTGACTCCACCAGAACCAGCTCACAGCCTGGTGGCCCCCGGTTCATGATGGCCGCTGACACTCAAACACAACAGGCCTCCCGCAGCAGCAGCTGCTGTTGCGTCAGCCACATGAAAAATCATCCAAACGCGTGTGTGTGTGATGATTAGACATAACCGGCAGCAGCAACGGTAACAGCAGGACCAACAGTAGCAGTCACTATGTTTACATGACTCTCGAGAAAACTGAATTATTGCCTTAGTCCGACTATTTGTTTGAGAACTCCGCTTGAGACACCCAGATAATGCGATTGGAATTCAAATTTCTCCCTCACGCCTTAGCCGGAGTATGACTGGACAATGCGTGTGCGCATGTGCCACACCCAGCTAGTGTCTGCCCCCTGAACAAAAACATTCAAGACACGAGCTCCTTCAACGTGTGGCGTGCTGCGACCAGTTTGTGTAGTAGAACCTTTTTAGTTCATTTGTGTTCTCCAAAAAAAAGTTTGCAATGACACGGTGCTCTGAGCAACTCGCCATGTCATACGGAACAATGGCGCTTCTCTTCTGGAGTGGAATTGGCGCTCGTAGTTATTTCCCGGAGGCTCAAAACATCTTCACAAGTCCACGCAAAGTTTCTCAAATGATCCGCACGTTATTCAGAAATGTGTTCCAAACTCTTTCACTACCATTGTGTTTTATACTTCTACGTATCATCGGAATTTAAAAGTTGGGGACTGACTGGCCAGCACAAAGCCGCAGTGTGGCACCTCCCCAATGTTGGGTGACATATGCTGCCATGCTAGCTGCCACTGCCACGTTAGCTGCCGCCACACTAGCTTGCAGCCGCTGTGCTAGCTGCTGCCAAGCTGCGTTCGGGGTCCACAAGAGGCCACTCAAACAAACAGCAGTTTGTGCGCGAGTGCGATTCCATTTACTCCACTACTGGCAATGATGGAACCTTTAAACTGGTAAACACGTAATGTGCTATGATTGCAACATCTCAGTTCAAAGGTTTTCACTGATACTCCGCGTTGTTCAGGGTGACGGCCGAGTGTCAATTCTTGTGATAGCAGACAGTTTGGGGTCAATTCCCAGCAGACTGCAGGATTGCACACACACACCACCAGAAGAAGAAAGATCGTCTGGGATTTAGTGTCATTGTGTTGCTGCAATCTGAACTGAAGAACTCCGAGTAAAAAAAAAAAAAAAACATGTTATGAGTTCAATGTTACAGCAGCAGATCTGGTCTAGCTGTTTCATAGGACAAATGGTCCAGGGCGCCACTGCTGCTCCCCCCCCCCCTGCAGCGCCGGCTCTGGCGCGTGCATGCAAGCTGCGGCAGCATCAGCTGCGCCGTGATTATCATGAATTAGTTCTCTAGGTGTTTGGTTATTTCCAGTTCCACTGGGAGGGTGAACAGTGTTCAAGTTCAACTCAATTCCCCACCTGTTCTCACTCTCTCCCGGTTCTTTCTTTCTCTTTCTTTTTTTAATCACCAGGTTTACTTCTGTAAATTTGACACAAGGTTCGGGAAATTAAAACACTTTTCAGACAATTGAGCCCCTAATTCATCACATTTTCCGATCATGGTGCAGTTTTCCTTATATCCAAATGTAAACACCCTAAATTACTCAACTGGAAAAAAAAAAAAAAACCTCTGCATCCAAAATACTTATAGTTTTTTTTTTCTCTCTCTCTCTCCATCTGATCAGTCGTCACTGTGAACACACCAGGGCCCCGTTGCACGAAACTAGGATAAGGGATTAAGCCGGGATATGTTGGTCATCCTGGATGAACTTATCCGTGATCCGGTTGCACAAAAGTAGGATAGGTGGAAGAGCAACATGTTATGGTATAAGTTACCATGGAGATTTATCCTGTGGAGTGAACCTGCTCCAGACCAGGCTAAATTCCAGGATCTATTTAATCTCACTCCTTGTCTCCACCAGCGGAAACCAATAGTTGTTCCACTGAACACTGCGCATTGTTACCACATTCAACGGGACTCACTGGCATTATTTCAACGTTTGGAATCATTTAATTTCAATCATTATAGAGAAATTAGTCGAAATAATGTTGCAATCATTTGAATAATTTGTAACATAACGTATACTTCCCCATGCATCATATATAAAAATACACATCCCATATAAACTTGAATACAGATCAAAGAGTAACGTGAGGTTCTTTTTTTGACAGTTGACGGTCCTGTCACTATGCCTCCAATTGATCATGCACCCTGGCTACTTGGCCAAGGGAAGATCCCTTTGGCCAAATGGTTAGTGCGCATGAGTATCACCTGGGAGTCTGGGGTTTGAAGCCTGCCCAGGCCCTTTGCGTCTTGCCACATTTTATTGAGGTTTTTATTTACACCTCACAAGCTGCAAATTGTTAGTTTATTATCACTGTACTTTTTTTTTCAATTCAATGTCATTGTGATATCCACTACCTTAAAGAATAGATAATTCAACTGTTCTTTCTTCTCACGTTTTATTACCATAAAGTGTTTTAATATTTCTGAGAAGTTGCATTTCATGGTACATTAAGTGCATTTTTCTAACTTTATGAATGATGCCAGAGTTTCAACTTCCAACCAATCATAGCACCAAGGTAGGATTACAGATTCAAAAAAAAAAAAACTTTCATCTCTTTTTAGGTCAAAAGGTGCATACATGAAACAAACAGACACCATCATAATTCAATTGACCTTTATTTATTTTAAGATGTGTCATGTTCTTGGAGCTGGGAGAGGGAAGGAGAATAATAATTATTACTATATTTGTGTTCCAGTCAGCATACAGTGTGCATTGAAAGCATGGCTCACCTCCCATTCAAGTTTTTTTTTATTTTTTTTTCATTTCAAGGGTGAGTTTTCTTATAGTTTTCCTTTTTATTTCGGACTCTAATAAAATGTCTGCAGTCTTTACCTTCTTGTATTGTTTGCCCAAATCAGCCAGTTGCATTTGCTGCTGTAGATGCTGGGCATACAATTGTCTGATAACTTTTGAGTTCTGTTAACCCGTGACAATTAGCACAGCACAAGAATTTTGCATAATTGAAATGTCCTTCCATTAATTCCCACTATGTTGCCAGGATGGCTCTCTCCATACACAACATCTGAGTCCTGTTACACAATCAATTACATCAAATGAAATTCCGTGTAGGCACCAAATGATGCTAAAAAAAAAAAAAAAAAAAAAAAAGTTAGTGACACACACACACACACAGTCACACACGTGGAACTTTTTAAGCTCAAACGGACATTCAGTGAACTCGTGTATTTATCAACATTGTTGCGGTTTTGTGGAGCTACATTCACACAATTTCACTCACATCTGCAATACATTCCACCTACAATTTCAACTGGTTCGTAGTCGGAGTACGACTTCGTTTTCGGATATGGTTATTATTATTATTATTATTATTATTAACTATTATGATCGTAATTGCGGTTGTTCCAGCGGAGGAGCGAGTTCGTATTTGTGCGCTTCCTACGCATTCAGACGGTCTGCGATACTTCGCCACGCTTTTCTCTCTGTTTTAACGCTGTGGTGGTGTTGCCTTTCTTCTGTATTTCTTCTTTTACCTCCTCACAAGCCTCCATGAGGATTTCCGTCTCGGACGGGAAAAGGACGCCGCTCTCGTTGTCATGGCGAATCCTTGATTCTGAGCTCGATAACGGGGGTCTATCTGAGGAAGCCGCGTGCGCGCACTTATCCAGGATAGGTTTCACTTGGCTTGATGAATCCGTGTGCGCTCATCCTGGTCACACGTGTTGTGGATTGGTTGATTCCGTCATCTTGGATGACGGAATCCTACTTTGGTGCAACGGGGCCCAGGAGTTGTGCTTCCCTGTTGGCAGTGGTTGCAAGTGTTTCTGACTCCACCTGCTGCCCAGCGGCTCAGAAGTCTTCGCTGCCTCCACTCACCAAATATTCAGTTGGTGGCGACGTTTCACTGAAACTCAACATGAAGAACTGATGTTTTTCCAACACCACATCAAAGCCTTCACTTGCTGCTCCTCATCCTGTTGCTCCTCCTTCTCTTCCTTCTCCTGCCCCTCCTGCTCCTCTTCCTCCTCCTCTCCTTTCCATTCCTCCTTCTCTACTGCTGCTCATCCTGCTCCTCATCATCCTCCTTCTCCTCTTACTCCTCCTCCTCCTCCTGCTGCTGCTTCTTTTTGGAAAAACAATAACAAAACAAACAAACAAAAAATGACAGACTCCAGAATTTTTAAAAGGCAGAGCTTGTTTGATAAAACAAAGAATAAAACAAAGAAGGAAAAAGAGAAAGGTGTGTGTGTGTGTGTGTGTGTGTGTGTGTGTGGGGGGGGGGGGGGGGGGGGGGGGGGTTCCTCGTAGCCCTCAGAAACAAAAGCAGCTCCAAGATTGCAACCACTCAGAAGAGAGATTAGCTGCAACACTCCACAGCACGCCGCCGCCCCTGCAGTTTGGCTGCAGTTTAGCGGCACGTGGCAGCAGCCGCTGATACTCATCAAAAGCGTCAGGTGCTGCTGCTCAGTATCCTGTTCTTGAAAACATGACCAGCGTTTCCCTCTTCTCACTCCCTCTCACTCGCCACCCCCCCCCCCCCACCCCGCCTCCACTCAGGCCAAAACTAATCCATCCATACACACACACACACACACACACACACTCCAGCCTCAGCCCTTCACTTCTCCTCAGTCTCCTTCTTCTTCTCCTCCCTTTTCAGTCCATCTTCTACTTTTACACAAAGAACATATTGTATCTGCCAGCATTAAAGTGAACCACCGGCCCGGCTTGCAGGAGAACCTGAGCCGCCGCCGTCTTCCAGATGGCAGCGGAGCAGGTTCCTCACCGAGCTCCAGTCCAACCCATGTCCAGGCAGCAGCAGCAGCAGCAGCAGCAGCCACTCTATTCCACGTCACCTGACACCACGGAGTTGGAACAAAGGGCGTTTTTCCACTGGCCCTACGCGGATGGTGCCAGCTCTACTCACCCAGAGTGTTTTCCTTCTTTGACGCGGCTCTCTAAAAGTTTTAAATGTCGCAGATGTTTCTGTGTTCAGCGGCGCAGCCTCCACAGCACCTGCAGCTTTCGCAGCCCTTGCAGCCTCCCTCCGTGGCCTCTGCAGCCTCTGCAGCCTCTCTCCGCAGCCTCTGCAGCCACTGCGTCACTTGAGTCTCAGAGTCAGAGTCATAGTAGACAAGACTATCCGCACAACTTAAGGCCACACAAAGCACAAAACAGGAAAAGCTCTATTCAACCGGTGTTAACACGCTGGCAGCGTTAAAATCGCTATAAGGAGCGAAAGTGAAGAGGCAGAATCGCTGCCTCTTCAGTTTCGCTGCCAGCGAACACAAAACACAAGCAGAACACGGAGTTAGCAGTGGTGGCTAATAGTTTATCCACGCGATTCAGTGGCTGTGCAAATAGCCTTAAAACTAAAGTTGCTTGAGGTCACACTACACTCACAGTCCTCATACATTTTTTTTTTATTCCTCCCGACACTGTTTTGCTGTACTGCAGCCACCAGCTGCAAAACCAGGAAGACTTTTTTATTGCGTGTTGCTCTGTCCGTCCAGCTCTCTTTGAGCTTTTTCTTCGGCCACCGAGAACAAAAACGTCTGCAGCTCAGTTTCATAAGCATTTCAGATTTTAATATGTGAAAATGTAAAAACCCACATGTGAGGCATTTAAAAATGGCGGTTTTTGGTTTTTGTGAAAGACTCCGACACAGCTTTCGTCAAAACTCTTACCCGATCAGTGCCCTGCTCTGCGCTAAGTCACCGCTATGGTCCCTGATCAGCACGCTTGGAACCCCAAGGAAGCAGGTACCAAAACAGTAAGCCTTGGAACTGTGCTGTACCGTACCGAGCTGATACCATGCGAGTGCCAGTGGAAACACACCCTATAGTCCCCGCACGCCAGCTGCAGAGGCTGCGGAGGCTGCGGAGGCTGTGGAGGGAGGCCGCAGAGGCTGCAAAAGCTACAGGTGCTGTGGAGGCTGCACCGCTGAACACAGAAACATCTGCGACATTTTAAGCTTTTCCAGAGCCGCGTCAAAGAAGGAAAACACTGTGGGTGATTAAATTCTCAGGGGGAAGCATTACGGACGTGTCGAGTCTGAGTCCTGTAGAAATAAGACCTGGGGAGCAGAGAGAGAGAGAGGATGTTGGTGCAGTTTGAAACCGAGGGCCGGAGGACAAATCCTGCAGTTCTAAACTAACTTGAAAAAAATGATGAAACCTTCTGCAGCCTCAGAAGAGAGAAGAAATCAGGAAACTCAGTCGGGTGAGCAAGTTGAAGGAAACATAAAAGGACACAAATGCATCAGTAATCAGACTTGGAAACTGAACCTCCGTCTAGATAAAGAGGAGCCGCTAAAATGACATGGCATCATGACAACTGGAGCGTTTTGAAGTTTTTCTGAGTCTCGTCTTGTCTCATTTTTTGCCCTTCCTCCATCTTTCACCCCACCTCCTCCACTTTATGCGCCGTGATTCGTTGGATTATGCGTTTATGTTTGCAGAGTTTTTAGTTACGTGTCTTCCGAAGCAGATGCCAACGCCTTTTCTCAAACAGAGTGTGTTCAAGGGCACAGAGGTCGGATGGAAACAGTAAACGTGTAAGATTTACAAGAGGATCTTTATTTAAAAGAGGGTCAACATGAATGAAAGAATTCACACAAAGGCAGAAATTATAATAATAATATTCTTGTGTTTTGATTAGCTAACAATTACCAGGTCCACTAGTAAACCTGGCGGCCACAGAGTAGCATTGTGTATCATTCTGCCCCTGTGAAGGAGCTGGAGCTGGAGCTGCTGCAGAACATGGAGAATCCTCACATAGACCTGGGATGGTTTTAAATGACTGGCAGAGCATGAAGCGGGCAGAGAGGGTGATGGAGGGGTTCCTAAATCACAGAGTATCAGAGAGCCTAATTTGTAAAGTCTATACTGAGTGTCAGCCAAAGCCCGGCAGCTCAGTGGTAACGACACGAGTCACCGAAAAGTCTCCAAAAACAAGCTCATATGCGTCTAGCAGTTTTCTGGGCCCGCGTTGCCAATCATTCATCCTGCATCAAGCAGAAGGATTGTCGAGTATTCAGCAGGTTCCATTCCATGTTCTTTGAGTGAAATGTCAGCAGCGCAGATGTGGACATGGAAAAGCCATCCAATCAGCTGTCAGTACAGTTGGGACAGAACTGGGCTTGTTTGAAGGAGGCTGGTCCCTGATGATTTACTGTCCCACCGAGTTGAAGAACAAGTGTGTGCAGACATTGCTGAAAAATACACCTGTTCAAGGTCTCATGTTGTTCCCATTTCCAGACATCTCACTCTCCGTCCTGGCCTGGATAAGTAGTTCCCCAAAAAAGCTTCATAGATCTCCTGAAAGCAGCATATTTAGCCCTCTGTTTATGGCCTACAGCAAAAAAAACACAGGGTTTAAGCTTCCTGGTAAAACGGACCCACTTGTTTTGTTTTTCACATCATTGCTTAGATAAATTCATAATTTAGACTCATCCACTTAGTCGGGGGTCATGAAGCCATTTAGTAATTGTCTTGTCTGTCATTTGTTAATGCCGTCTTTTTTTCAGCCGAAAGCTTTTTTTTTTATGCCGATGTCCCGTCCCAGCGTGTTGATGGCTGGACTGCCTGTGTGTGTGTGTGTGTGTGTGTGTGTGTCTGTGTGTGTGTGTCTGTGCGCACGCGCGTGTGTGTGTGCGTGTGTGAGAAAGCTGATAGCTGCTGTGGCTGGAAACTGTTTGTTGAACGTGGGGAGAGTTCAGCTTAAACACACACAGAAAAACCTGCAAAGGGCTGTTAAAAAGAAAGCAGTTGGCTGAAAGATGCTAAAAAAAACTCTCTGAACCAAAAAAAAGAAGAAGAAGAAAATGAAGAAAAATAAAAAACCACGCAGATGACGAATCCCGGCATAGGTTAATTTACATCGGGATTGTTGAAAACCTGGGGAACTCCGCACAGGCTCCTCTTCCAGCTGAAACCAAAGTGAGGCGAGTGGTTTTCCAAACTCAGCTCTTTTCTATTTATTGTTTAGAGGTCAAATATGACACAAAACTGACATGATCAGTGTGTTCTAACCACAGCCACTCTGCCGACTACCCCACAATCAAGGCTTATTTCCCCATTTGTGCAAAGATCATGAGAGTCCCAGAGCTGAAACAGAACTTCCTTGCAGGTGGCTTCAAACAGAGTGCTAAATGTACTGTTTTCTGCTGACCCAAGTACCGGAAAAGGCTTGTAATTAAAGATCCATTCTGTCAGATTTAGAGCGTCCTGTTTTCTGATACCCACCTAATCACACACAAAAGTCACACCAACAACACTGATGCTTCCAGCCTGCTGTGGATTTGTGGGGGTGTAATTGGACCCGTCCACTCTGTAAATATATATTGTTTTAAAAAAAAAAAAAATGATAAAAGTTCATTATTTTTTGTGACTTCATCTGACTATGAACACACCCATTTCTACCAGTCCTCCACCTTCCAAGCGTCTATTTATTTAGCAACTATCTTTTTATAATTATTTTCTTCTCTTACATTGTAAACAAGCCTTTCAGTCTTTGGACCCTGTTCAGTGTTGGCAAGTAAAAACACACTCCTGCAGATCCACGCAGACATTCACCACTGTTGCCGCACAGCACTGAACTTTTTTTTCGACTCCTGCAGATTACAAACCATGAAAACCAGGAGATATTAGGGTCAGTTTAGATCCGAGCCTCCTCTCCGGAGTGGTGAAGGCTGGTTAGGGCCTGTTGGGATGGTGACCTGTGAGGTTGTTTTCTCTCTCATTCCCAACTCTCCTGCTCTTTGTCTGTCGCCGTTCCATTGTCTCACGCAATCTCCAGTTTTACAATGATGGGAATCTTGTTTTGTTGAGTAGCGCTCGGCTGGGCTGCTGGAGCCAAAGACATTCCTGGAACTGCTTCGTCCTTTCTTCTGGCAGCGTTGCTCCTCTGCCTCCTCTGCCTCCTCCACCTCCTCTGCTCCTGGAGTTTCACTAGTTCTACTGCTCTGCTCTCCAAGTCTTTGTTCCCTCTTTGAGAGCAAAACAGTGGAGGAATACGGTGTGTTTTCTTTGCCAACATGCTCCGTGTGATTCGTCAGTGAAGCAACCACAACCAGGACTCGGCTACTCTCTGCACACCGGCCTTGTTTTTTTGTTGTTGTTGTTGTTGTTCTGTTTTGTTTTTTTCCCGCCCTCTTGCTGAATATCACATATACACAAATTCCTCCACAAAATACCTCAAAATGCAATTGATTGCATCTCCAGGCTGGCCTGCGCAGCCCCTCTCCCGGTCTGGCTCCTGCGCAATGTGCTTCTCGCGTCTACCTGTCAGCAATTACATGCTGATAGAGTTTGGCAGCATGGAGCTGCTGCCGCAGCCCAGAGCAGCTGCAGCTGCTGCTGCTGCTGCTGCTGCTCTGAGCTGCTCCTCAGGCTGTTCGACTCTCCAACAGGTGGCAGTGTGAGTCGCTGTATGGATGGCCCACCGAGGTTCCTGAGCTTAAATTCAGGACTTCTCCTCGCTGCTCAGTGTTGACACTAAAGCAGGCACCTCTCCTCTTCCGTTTCCTCTTTTTCCCTCTTAATTCTGCCTTTTTTCCCCCCTTTAACAAAATCCGAGCGAACGTGCTTCTTCCGTGTAAACATTCCTGACATTCTGAAGAAACGCTTCAATTGTCACAAGACGGATGTAAAAGGTGCAATTCTGCAACACAACACTAAACACTCTGCACCTGACAGCTGCCCCATTCAATTGGTTTATCTGTGAAGATCTGAGTGTGAATTTTTTTTTTTTTTTTTTTAGTCTCACTGGAAGCAAAAAAAAAACAGACTTTTGTCGCTCAACTCGGGTTGGTTGTTTTCAGTTCACGATCCAATGATCTGTGCATAATGTTGTTGTCGAGCAGTTGCCTTTATCTGACTTCCCCTCCTCTATTTGTATTGACTCCAGTGACAAACTTTAACCCGTCGAACAAACAGGAAGCCATTCGTTCCAGGCGTTAAGTCCACTGCAGGTGAAGCAGAGACTCACTTCTCTCACCTTGGGCCATGACAGTTAAGACGCAACGGCGCAACAACAACGTGACTGTGCTAGCTCAAATTAATGGTGCAAAATATAAAGCAGCATTGAAAGACTTCATTATAATGAGCAGTTGAGATTCCAGTTATTCTAATTATTCACCCCCAAAACACTTTTGCCCAATGAATCGACTCTTCATCCATGTTGTGGAACAGACACAGCAGCTAATTAGGTAAAAAAAAACAAAAAAACAAAAAACAGAACAACCTTGGCCTCAGTTTGCCTCGTTTCAAGTCTACTGGCAACAGGTGGATAAGTGCAGGCAAGTGTGTGTGTGTGTGTGTGTGTGTGTGTGTGTGCACGTATGTCTATGTGTGCATTTTATTTGCATTTTGTTTGTCTACCTGTCTGCTCTTGTGTTTGCTGGAGTGGAGAAGACTGTTTCGGGAAGGGAGTTCCTGTGCGAAAAGGAGACGTACCCGTCGCCACCACGACTGGAGGAGGATGAAAAAAGATCCGCCACCAGACCTGCTTTGATTTTATAGCTATTGTGCTCAACTGCCCTTGAACAGACAGTCCAGACACATTCAATCCTGTCAGTTTTTGTTGTTTAAATGCTCCTGTTTTTTTACTTATCTATAGCAAATTAAAACAAACACACACACACATGCGCGCAGACACACACACACACACACTTTATTGGACTTTGTGTATGTTTAGAAAGAGACGAAAATAAAGCTGCCATTGTTTAGCTGCAAGAGAGTGGAATGGGATCCTAATATATTGACATAAAACATACTGCAACATTTTCCACTTTTTACATTTTCTAACCCTTTAGTAAGTGTGTGACACCGTGAGAGAGAAAGAGAGAAAGAGTGAAGTCTGATGAAACACACCTTTTAATCGTCAAACTTTTTCAAATCATTTTTTTATCATACGCATTAACAATATGTTGGACACTCACTAGTCATTTTATCTAAGTGTGCAGCACGAGATACAAGTTGTACCTCCTACAGTGAATCATGAGCGTGATTGCATATTTTCTGCATGTGCATATTTTCTTCTCAGATTTTCAAAAATGTAAATTTGGGGGGGAAAACATTTGGCAAGAAAAATAAAAAAAACACACGAAATGATTCCTGCAACCAGACCTCAAATATCAGAGAGAGAGAGAGAGAGAGAGAGAGAGAGAGAGAGAGAGAGAGAGAGAAAGGGAAACATACAAGCCTGAAAGTTCTGCTGGTCAGATGCTGGATGTTGCGCTGCTGCCAAGTGCTGTCTGCAGTCAGATGGCAGCTTGCTTGGACAGCTGAGACGTCACCTGTCGCCACGTCACATGTGTTAGTGGGTCACAGGCGTTCCTAGGAGCAGCGCCGGCATTCACACCCTGCAGAATGACAAAGCCATGCTGGGAAAGAGCAGAAAGTTAAAAAAAAAAAAAAAAAAAAAAAAGTTTTAGTTTAACTGAAGGCGTAACATGGTCATTAGTGTTGTAGTTGAGATGGCACCAACCAACCGAGTCCAAGACATCATCAAGACTATCGAACATAGAGATCAAGACAAGACCAAGACTGACTATAACAAAAAAAAAAAAAAAACACAGCAAAACAAAACAAATGACCAGTGTCTTTTTTTTTTTTAGATTTCTTCCACATCAATGGAGCAGCAACATTTCTTTTCAGGAAGGCATTTTTTTTTTTATCTTTTTCTTTCACCTTTTGCTGCTTTGCCAGATATATTGAAACATTTTCAAATAAACAACTGTGCTTCATAAAATTAAAAAAAACAAATTAACTAGAAATAAGAAGGCATGTCACTCTGGGTGTCACCAACGGAGCGTAACAAGGCAGCAGTTGGATTCTTTTCTGTTATTATCGTGTCATTGCAGTGTTAGCTGAGTCTCCACCCAATCTGGGGATATTTGATTCTGGATCAAATATCCCCAGTCAAAGAAGAGACATAAACCCTTAAAAGGCGGTCTGGAGACCAAGACCAATCTTCAGAACAACAAGGCTGCACGGAAACCCCTCCAGTCTGCAAAGCAAAAGCACAGCACAACACAATGCAACGCATGGTGTCCCATGACAAACTGGAGCTCCTTTTGGCACATTTCAAAGTAGTTGAGTGCCGACGACGGCTTCCTCTGGTTTCAGTGTTTGATTTGTTAGTTAGAACTTGAAATAGTATTTTTCTTCCTCTTTGTCTGTTTGTACTTTTCTCTCGCACCATCTGTCTCACCCACGTCCAGCCCAGGAAACCTACTTGGGGAGCTGCACACTTGCAGCACACACACACACACACACACGCACACGCGCACACACACACACCGCCCATTGCTGCCACCAGAGACTCTTTCACAATCCTGCCACATTTCTCCACAGTGTCCATCGTCTTCAATCAGTCTCACATGTGTCTTCTTCTTTTTCTTCTTCTTCTTCTTCTCCTTCTGTGGAGCCACTCCTTCTTGGACGCAGGGCCGAAGGAATTCCTGATCCATCCTAAGCTCCGGCTGGAATGTTGATAAGTCTGTAGATTACTGCCCAACATGTTTATGATAGCCTATTATTCTCTAAGCTTCATCCGGGCCCAGCGCGTGCTTCGTCTACTTAGCGCAACTATTTAGGTCACGGCGCGACCTTGGAGGAAGCTCTGCAGATGGTCTAAAAATCAGCAGTGACAAAAAAAAAAGCAACTCTAATGGTTCCGAAATTGTTCCTGGACATATGAGCTTTGCCAAATTGTCAATTTACTTTGAATTAAAATAATCACTCATATAGCAAGTGGCCAGTTAAACAAAAAGTAAACCTTAATAATGAACTTCTTGTAGTTTGTTGTGATCCGATCCGAAATTTCAGATTCATGTCTCCACTTTACTGCTCTTTGATTTATTGATTTATTTCCAGCCATTGTCATTCGTGCGTGCAAAGTGTCCCTCTGCCACTGAAATGCACATGCTAAAACCGCAAAAGGAAAAGAGAATCTGTTTGAGCCAATGAACCATCTCGCCAGAGACACGTCAGCTTCTTCTTCTTCTTCTTCTGCTTTTACTCCTTCATTTTCAGTCTTTATTGTTGTCACTTTCCCTCTTGAGCCACTGGAGGACGTGGCTCTGTTCGGTGCCTCTTGTTCAAAGTTCTGCAGGAAGAATCAAAGCTCATAGACATGGACATAACCAAAAAGCCTTTTTGAACTCCTCAAGCTTTGTACAGTGAGGGAGCTCGGCTCCTCTGCTGTGGTTCAACTGACAGTTGCCTGTTTGAATCTCTCCGTGTGAAATGGGGGCAGAGCTAGCGGTCGGTGTCAGGTGCCACACCTGTGTTTACAGTTGGGAGCATGTAAACAAGGCTGCGGCATGTGCATGTGTGCGTCTTCTCCCTCCCGAGTTCTAAAGAAGCATCTCGTCTCTTGTAATGAGTGGCTCTCGCACATACCTTAGATGGCGACGAGCAGACCGACGCATCATTGTGGCGCCGTTCTGGTGGCTGTCCTGTTAAAGAGGTCGGCGTGACGAGGCAGAACCTCCTTCTTTTTCTTTTTTCTTTCTTTCCTTCTGCACCTGGCCTCGCACTGCATTGATGCCCAGGTTGTGTCGATTCCTTCCACTGACCCGACCTGCTTGTCTCCTGTCGTCCCTGCTCAAATCCAGGTGCATCGGATGGACAGGAAGATGGACTCTGTGCTGAAGATCCTGATGGAGCAGTTTCCCCCACAGCCTCAGCTGACGTCGCAGCCCTCCATCCGCAGGGTGACCATCCAGAAGCGAAAGGGCACCAGCGTCGACGACGGGCTGTGATAGCGCCCCCTAGGGTGGGGGAGTGGAAACGTCTTCCAGACCCAAAATCCAACTTCTCGTTGACTTTTGCCTGCTGAGAGGAGAACAACTGGATGGTGTAGCAAAAAGGGCCGGATAAGCTTTTTTTTTATTATTATTATTTCAAGTTTTTTTTTCTCCTCTAGTCCCGTCAACACCTCTCTCTCTCTCTCTCTCTCTCTCTCTCTCTCGCTCTCTCTGACATACACACACACGCACACTGTTATTGCAGGCCCTCCCGACATGCATGAATTAATTTATTTCACTACATCAGCCTCGTCATCACGCAAATGTGTACCTTGTCCGCAAATGTGTGTATTGTCCATCGCTGAGCTGCATTTCCCACAGCCCCAAATAATATTGTATCGCTATGTAACCCGGGATATGAAGTCGCAACGCAATCAGAGTGCTCTGTCTCCCTTCTGAAGGCCCTCTGAGGTAGAGTGAAGAGCTGGGGCAAAGGCAGTCATTCCTCAACATTCTCTGATTATCTTGGCACCCGTCGCATCCGCCACACAACAACAGGGGTTGATTCCAAAAGCCACATCACCCAGTGCAGCCTGACGGTACCCAGCCTGACTGGGTAACATGTGATAGGAAGGGACGATCACCTGTTGACTTTGCCCCGCGTTTGGTAGTTTGAAAAAAAAAAAAAAAAAAAGGTAACCAAAACAATGTGCCGGGTCACAGCAATGCAGAGGCTAACAAAAACTCTGTTAATACGCTGAATGAGAATGTTTCCCTATTTAAGATATTCAATGTTTTTCCCTCTAAATCTTTGCAAAGGCGTCTCTCCAGTATGAGGAACCTCAGCACCGCCATTGCCTGTAATTTGAAATAAATCCCCCCACCCACCCACCCACCCCCCATTAAAGCTCTGATTTTTTTTTTTTCTCATGGATCCTAATTAAGTGCTGAATTCCTGCTGAGGAGAGATTACTTCGCTGTGAGCGACTAATGAAAAGGAAACACTGGACAGCGAGCATACCGAATTTCAACTATAAGCGTTGATGAGGAGCGGCTGCGCTAATTCTGGGAGGAACATTTTGGGAATATGCAGCCGGCACAGCATGTTGGGCACACGTTTAAAATAGAACTCAATTGACAGGACACTGAAACATGTGGGAAAGCAGGGAATAGGAAAAAAAAAATGAGAGACAACCATGTTGCTGCTGCAGAGCAGGCGTCCAAAGTTACAGCAGACAGACACAACTTTAAAAATAGATGGATGCTTCCACAACAGGTGGGGGAAAATAGAAGGTGGCAGGTGGAGACACTTTTTTTCTGGCACTGATGTCTATACTTTTTTTTTTTTTTTTTGCTGTGGTTAGATAAATTGCTTTTATTATTTATTTTACTTATCTTCTATTGAATTAAATTGGTTTATTTCAACAGGATTCGCCAGCCCTATTTTTTCTTCTCATGTACAGTTTTATAAGAATTGTAAATAAAAACTCTGCCTTATTGTGCTGTATTTATTATCACGTGGAAAAATCAAGCTGGAACAGAGTGATGAGAAACACAGAGGCCAGGGGCTCCTGTTGTACTGAAGGTGGATGGAAATTATTGTGAATGGTATTCATGCCCACTTTCAGCACGATGTCTCCGCTGTAAGTAATAAAACTCCATTTCATTACACTCTGTGTGTGCTCTCATTATTTCATAGGAGGCAGGGGTATTGGGAGGGTTGATTAGAAACTCATCTGTTCTGTAATTTAGCCATTCTGTAATTTAGCCATAACATAGATTTGTCTGAAGATTAGTTGGCTCCAGTCTCCAGTCTAGCCAGGTCGAGATCAGCCACCGGTTGGACTCTCCATCTCGTTGGAATCTTCTCCAACTTCTTGTTTTCAGGTTTTTAAGCACTGCAATCACTACAGAAAAGAAGGGTTAGGGTTAGGGTTGGGATTGGAGTTAGGGTTAGGGTTTGTGTTAGGGTTGGAGTTAGGGTGAGTTAAATAACTTTTTTTTCTCAACTGAGGGAAAACAGGTGTTTTCTCGTACCACAGCGGGGATTGTCAGAATAAGGTCAGTTGATTGAAGGAAAGAGAGAGAGTGGAACAAACAAACTTGTTCGCTGCACCTGCTTTGAATTTTAATTTTCCATAACCCGTCAAACAAGGTGTACAGACGGATAGACGGACGGTCGGCGAAGGGGGTGGGGTTGTACATTTTGTATCAAACTCAGTTGTATTTGACTTCAAAGGCCAAAATATACTGGTAATGTACTAAGATTTGCAGAGTCCAGCGCCAGGCGAGATTCGTCCTGTTAGTTGGGGAAACAAGGGATGGGAGGACAAGGAAGAAACCTGGTGAGCGAGTGAGCCAATAAGGAGAGCAAAAAGGAGAGCAAAGCCATTTTCAATTAGTCAGACGACCTGGGCCAGAAGGCTGCAGGGCCCCGCCCTCCTCCTCTGGTTTTCATCATGGCTGGGGTACTCTGGCAGGAGAGAGGGAGGGAGCGCAGAGACCCCGTGGCTACCTTCCGTCTGCACAGGCCACTCGGTGTCAACCCTGCTTCCTCTTTTATCTCGGGCCGAGACACAGAGACCAGAAAGAGACAGAGAGAGAAAGAGAGAGTCCCACTTGAAAGACAGTTTGATGACGGAGGCACACAGGATCGCAGCCGAGAAGAGGATCTGAGGAGGCAGTAAAGAGGTAAAAAAAAGAGGGGGGTAGAGGTCGAGAGGGAGTGACAAGGGACACACTGTCACAGAAGCCCGACAGTGAAGTCTGGCAGTCCTACAGTCAGTACAGCAGCCGAGGAACTCTTGCGAAGGTCACAAGGTCAGCTTTGTCAATCATCCATGGCATCTGAGATGTTCTCTATCTACCAGTGGAGGGATGAGCTAGGAAGTTCCGGTTTCCAGTGGGACTGAAAAACGGCAAAACAGCCACATGTTGTGGTCTTTGAAGACGATACACGTTTAACCTGGCAGGACGGACAGGCTGTTAGGACGAGTGGGTCTTTGAATTTATCACATCTGGTATCCATGTGCTAAAGAGTCTGTAAAAAAAAAAAAAAAAAAGTATTTCTTGGAGTGGTTGGGGAGGTGACTAAGGGGCCATTTACACGGCCATTTACTTTACAACATAAAGCCTTAAAAGGGACATGTTAAGGTAGAGAGTCATGCCAGTAAAAGTTCGCTCATATTTTTTTGGCATTTAGGTTTCCTGTCTCAATATCCCAGTCCACCGACCCAAAAGAAAAGAAAATAAAATAAATAAAAAGTAAAACAGGACGTTTGCAAATCGTTTCCATTGTGTTTATTTTAATTTTGCACACAATCCACAAGCACCATGAGTTACTCTTCACCGTTGTTTGTGGTTTGTCATAGTGGAGGTTATTGGGAAGACTGCAGCCTGATCATTAGTAGCAGTAACAAGTCCGTTGCCCATCGCGGTTGTTGGTTGCAAGGCAGGGGGTGGGGTTTAGAGCTGTGACATCAGCGTTTCCAAAAATTATCGGTTTTGGCGTTTACACGAAGCCGGACAGGGCGGCGTTTTCATACTAATTATTGAGGCGTGTTACTCCTCAATACCACCAGAGGTCAACAGCAGGCGCGGGTAAGCAGACAAATTGCCTTTCCCAGTGGTTCTGGGTGAAGACCAGCCTGTACAGTTTGACTTATTGAACCCAGCTGTAATGTTGCAGTCACCAAAGAGCAAGCGAAGCAAGTGGATGCAGAGTCCCCAGCCCTTAGCGCCTTGCCATTCTATGGTGTCGAGCTCAAGACACAGCCCAGTAAGTGTCGGAAGCCCTGTCGCCAAAAGACGCAGGACAAATTCAAGCACACTGCTGTACAACCATCAGTTGGGGCTGCTCCGGAAGTGCCCTCAGGTTTTAAAATATCTGACATTATCCAATTGCAGCAAGAGGATCCAACATTGTCTGTCTTTCTACAGAGAGCTAGGGAGAGGAAGCTGGAGATGGACTTTGATGGCAGAATGGAGGAGTATTTCCAGAAGAGCGGTGTCCTTTATCGTCAGCATGGCCAGGTTAAGCAGCTAGTGGTCCCGCAGGCTGCCAGAGATGTAGTACCTACCTTGGGTCACTTAATTCCTTGGACTGGCCACCTGGAGAAACATAAGACCACTGCTTGCATTAAACATCATTTTTTTACTGGCCTGGTCTGAGTCTCGAGGTAGCCCAGTTCTGCAGGAGTTGCCAAAAAAAAAAAAAACTCGATTAGAGGCTACACCAGAGCTACGCTCCAAACAATTCCCATTTTATGGCCAAGCCTGTGACCACACAGCAAGGACAGTAACCCTCTCCCCCTACACTTTGTTTATGGTTTATTTAGATTGTTTAGTCTTTTTAGTTAATTATTTGAGTTACTTTCAGCATGAATAAGTTCACACACCATTTGAGTTATTAAACACAAATTTTATTTTTTGACAGGACACATGTTATCTATTTGGAGTGCACACATTTAGTTACCTTTTTTAGGGTCCCACATTGGTTTAGTTATGTTTTCTAATTATTAATTTTTGGGTTTGAGTTTCCGGTGCAGTGGCTGTAGGTGAAGGCAGGAGGCCAGGTTGACTGGAAAAAGGGGTCGACCCAGGAAGAGCAGAAGCTTTATAGAGGAAGTTGCCAATTGGGCCAAACTAAGTGGCTGTAGCTTCGTAGGGGGTGTCTAAGAAGTTTAGAGTTTATTTTATTGTTGGTGTTATTTTGTTTTGTAGGCTAAGTTAAATTATGTATATTTTCTGTAGTTTACTTGTTTTCATTGTTTGTAATTTAATTGTCATTGTTTAATGTTTAGTGTGGTTCTCTCCTTTTTGTTTGGTGGTCTGATCAGCCAGAATATACAGTATGTGCCCTCTTTGTGTTTGGTAGTAGGTCTGTTAGTCTTTCGTTCCTCTGTTGAGTGACATGAAGCTTTAGTTTTGCTGCCCTTTTTAGGGGCCTGACTTTTTCGTTAAGTTGTTTTTGTTTGGAATTTGTTTTCTTTATTATTTTTGGATAAATAGATAATTTCTTTTATTATTTAAATCCTTGGCATGTTCCGTTATTGCCTGCCAGCAGCTTGGTCCCTCACAAGTAGTCATAATTGAAATGTTGAAATCCAATTTCAGGAGAAGAAAGATACATTTGCCAGGAGACATGCCCTGGAAAGTTCAGGCCCGAAGAAAACTGAATTTGAATCCCAAGGTTGGTTGATCGAATCGTACGATGGGCAGAGATCCATTTTGAAGTAGACGTATCCCAGGTGGCAGCAGATAGCTCAGTGTGTAAGAGTGTTTGCTTTACAGTGTTTGTATTATTTTTTTTTTTACAATCGTTCCAACACAAATTCCATCACTTTACAACATTTCCAAAACTCTTCACACAGTTTGCACATCAGCCTGTGTGACTTATACAAATAAAACATTTCTTGTTTGTTTGACACAAACTGCATACAGTGGACACATTTACAAAATGTTTACAAATGTTTTTTTTTACAAACAAGGCCAGAACAATTGACTTTAACTCACAAATTTACAAATGCTCTCACACAGTGTGTCAGAACAGATAACCTCATGTTCTAAATTTAACCAACAGGCTAAAGTTGAAGTGAGCAGCAGCAGTTCACTTTATGGATTCAAATTCTAATTGTCATTGAAAAGCAGCTGATTGAAGTAATGTAAATTAGTCAACTAATTGAAGTCAGGATGGTGTGTCTGGTTCTTTCCCCTTGCTCCCCCTTCATCAACCCCATTGAGAAGTTTCGTCGACAGGGGGGTTGCTGGCACTAAAGTCCCGGGAAAGTATTGTTGGGTGGGGGTGGCGATGGGCGGGGAGAGGGGGGATCGCGCTGAAGTCCTGCGGCAGTATCTTCGCAACTTTCTCTCTCTCCATGCGATCCAGCAAAACTACCTTCGCGATCGATCGGTAGATCGCGTAGTTTATGACTGGCCTCACTTTGGCCCGGGTGTGGCCGTACTTTACCCTGGTCTGGCCCAGGTGGCCCTCCTGGAAGCCATGAATGCCGCTTGCCAGGAGATCACACCTGAGCACTGAGTCAGGGATGGATCAGGCATGTAAAGAGATTCTTCCTGAAGTGCCTTTGCAGGGAACACTTCCGGTGTGAAGTTGATGAGGCCATGTGGCCCAAAGCAGAAGACCTGGCAAATTAGGGTCTTTTTTTCTTGATAGTATTTTTTCTTTTTTTTATTCTGTGTATTCACACATTGGTGAATGGCAATGATTTTTGCAAAGGCTTTATTTCTAAAGAAAATACTGCAAGCCCACAAGAAAATAAAACATTGCCATTCAACAATGTGTGGACACAAAATTAAAAAAAAAAGAAAAATACTTGTATAAAGAAAAAAGACCCTAATTTGCCAGGTCTTCTGCACTGGGCCACATGGCCTCATCAACATCACAGCGGATGTCTTCCCTGCCAAGGCACTTGGAATCTTGGATTTTTTTTTTTTTTTTTGTCCCACTTAAAACACTATTACTATAGTATGTCTTTTCTTCACTTTTCAGATATGATTAGAGATTGCAATCCACCACTCTGTCTCAAGCTAAACAATGATAGAAAAGTCATTTTGGAGAGTTTTGGGCTGATTAAAGTTGGGGTCTTGGTTAGGGTCAAGACATGTTCTTATTAAAGGAGCTATGATATCTTCAAACTCAATGAAAATGCTTTCTATAGGAGGTTAGTGAGATGATTGATGAGCAAGTATTCATAGTTGGAATTACATTTTAATCCAATTTAATTTAAAAAGAAGTTCCATTGAGGGAATTATTTTTTCCAGTGGATTTTCTTTCAATTTAAGATCAGAATTTGGGAGGCAAAGTCAAATCATTGAGGTCATTGTGCACAAAAAAACAAAGCCAAATATGGAACTTCAGATTGAGGTGAGCCATACAGTAAACCTGTGGTGGGTGGTACCTCTCTCCATGTCTCATGTTGCTCACCACACCACAAAAAAAAGAAAGAGAAAACAAGTCCCATCCAAACAATTGCAGTGGCTCAGCTGGACGCTGTGTCTGGTGGGTGTCAGGATCCTGGAGGCCACCTGTCCTGGAGGGGCCCCAGCGTGTTGAGGCCCAGCAGTGCTTCTATGAAAGCGGATATGAGTCAACAGGTGTGCATGTGCGTGTGTGTGTGTGTGTGTTTGCTGTGTCCACCCGGGTTGTGACAAGCAGTGTCGGAGGCAGCTGATCCCGGCTTCTCAATCAGGAGTCGAAAATAGCAGTCAGTTGCCTGGAGGACAGTTGTCGCGGCTCCTCCCTCGCATGTGTCTCCCACCGCAGAATGTTTGACATGGGCGATGTCATGGCGACGGCCGCACTAGCCCATCGGGTGACGCTCCCGGCTACCTGGGAGCCATTTTAGAGTGCCGACCGCATCGTAATAACAGGAGTGGGGAGTGGAAAGAGGGCCTTTTTGCTTTCTTATGTCAAGGAGCAAGAAAAGTAGGATGGATGGATGGAGCAGGCCCCTGTCCCCACCCGCATCGAACTGTCACAGCACTGGCTGGAAATGTGCTCCAGGCTGTCATAGAAGTGGAACTTGGGAACTCTACCCAAACCAGGGCGGCAGCATCCAAGTACTGGGCTGGAATCTGACCACTGAGGGTTGACAGACAGCTTTTCCCCAAGGCCTAGTGGTGTATTGTCATCATCATCATCATCATCATCATCAACATCATCATCATCATCTCTGCTGTTCAAACATGCTTTGAAAAATCCATAGAAATATATACTTGGGGATGTGTTTTTAAAAAAAAAAGAATCATCCATTCATCAATCAAATCAGTCAATCAACTTTCAATCAAATTTGTATGGCGTTAAATCACATCCAAAGGCGTCTCAAACTGCTTTGCACAATCAGAGGAAAAACCAACTGGGCCCCCAAAGCGAGTAAGGTGCGACAGTGGCCAGGAAAAACTCCCTTGTGGTAGCAAACCTAGAGCAGATCCAGACTGCAGTGGACCAGCTGGGGTGAGAAGGAAATACAAAAAATTTAAAGAGACAGAGAGAGAGAGAGAGAGAGAGAGAGAAATAGAAGTAGCAAGAGTGGCAGACAGGCCAGAGTGAGTTGCAGGATTAACAACAAAGCTCTCACAATATAGACATACTGTATGTACAATGTAGATTTATAAAAATTAATTATTCAAATATAGAAATACAGAATTTGTTGCTGTCCATGTGGAAAGTGTTTGTCTGTGTTGTGTGGAGGGCAAGAGTTTGTGATGGCACATGATCCACCGTTAAATCAAGTCCTCAGTCCTGATCTTGGTGGTGGCTAGGGACACACAGAGACTGCAACAGTATCGTGCATATAATAAGTAGTTCAGGTAGAGAGGAAAAAGTGAGAGAAGCTCCACTTGCACACAATCCCTTTAACGGGAGAGACAGATATCCCTCAGCAGTCTAGGCCTTTAGCAGCTTCTTAACTGACAGCATGCACATTCAGAGGGCGGGGCGGAGCGTGCTTGAGCACCTGCCCCTTTCTCCTTCATGCCCAAAAATGCCCTTTTGTCTGGCCTTTTTTTTTGTGTGTACTGGCTAAAGTTACAAATCATTCCTTAAAATATACAATTGTCCCATATTTGACAATAAAAGTGTGCGTACCGTTTTGAATTGATACGGGACGGGGTTTGCCCCGTATTTCTGAGTTGTCTTGAACGTAGCTTTGCAGACTCACGTCGTTTCCATAGAGTTTTCGTTCAAAACCGTAATCTACGTAACTTCAGGCAGTACCATTGCGCAACCCGTTCACAACAACTGCAGTCTTGCTGTGTAGCTTGCGTAGATTAGGCTATGAATCGCCGCTTGTTCTCTTCAGTAGCTAACGAAAATGGCAGAGGCTCTGCCCGATACCCCCCAGTGAAAATGCTTACAAAGCACACTGTAAACTTCGTCTGCGAGTGTTTTCTGTGGCGCACGGTCACCTCACTCGTGTGACAGCACGCTTCGGGAGAACAACATTCCCGCAAAGTCAGAGCGAGCAAGACCCAAACTTTTGGGTCTAACAGATCTAGGGGGTGGCTACTTGGGCTCAAGTCCTGGATGTTTTCTCAAGAGCCCCGGATCTCGCTTCTGAGCTGGTCTGAGTATAATGTGCAGTACTGGAATTCACCAGAGTGGCAGCATGCGCAGGAAAGCAGCCTGTAGCCTGCCTGTCCAGAAGAAGAAGTGTTTCCCTCTCGTCGCTGCCAGCGTCTACGAGTCGAGCGCCTCCGCGGCAAATTTTAAACGGATAGGCTATACACGGATATCAATGTAGTCTTTGATAGTCTTTTTCAGTAGACCAGAGAGCAGGGTATTGCAATAATCTATCCGACAAAAAAGCATAAAAGCAATAAAAGCATGCATCAGCACCTAGGTGTCTGCCTGGGAGAGAAATGGGCGGACTCTGGCTATGTTCTTAAAGGGCATCTATGATGCTTTTCCACTTTTCTTCGCTCTAAATACTGTTACAATGTTGAATCCTAGTGTCAAAGGATGCAAGATCGTCAAATAATGAGGTTCATGCGTTTGTACGCGAGCCCTGCTAGTTGTTGGGCATAGTTCTGAAGGCTCTGTTTCAAGGAGTTTTTTGAACATTGGAATCGCATTGACGTCAATGCGTGCCAGATTTCCCTACATGGCCATGCTCAGGCATACCCTCGGACTGATTCCGGCCTGCCCCGCTCTGCCCAGGAAGTGATGTCGCTGTGCACTGCTCCAAGAAAATGTTTTTTTCGGTGTGAGGGAAATTAAAAAAAAAAATACAGAATGACTGCCAAGCGACTACCGAAGCACCAAGGACCACAACCGTCGAAGTGGAACAAACAGAGAAAATGTTGGAGGTTTATTCAGCCTAATGCGAATGCAATGAAACACCGGCCGGGTGGGTAAACGGGAGGCAGACGTGCTTGGCTCAGCCGGTGGACGACAAGAGAATAGTCAGCCACTGCAATATTTGAAAACATGTATGAGGACTGTGAGTGTATTGAGACCTCAAGCAACTTTAGTTTTAAGACTACTTGCAAAGTACAACCACTGAATCGTGTTGATGAACTGTTAGCCACCACCGCTAAGTCCGTGCTCTGTGTTGTGTTGAAGATCGAAGATCTACTGTATCAAAGGAAGCACTTAAATCCAGTAGCACCAGAACTGTGAGTTTATTTAAGTCTGCATTACACCTGATATTACTTAAAATCTTTACAAGTGCTGTCTCGGTGCTGTGGTTCATCCTAAAACTAGACTGATAATTCTCTAAAATGTTGTTTGTACCTAAAATGTAATTTCATTGGTTAAAAACTATATTTTTTCTCAAATCTTACTTTAAAATGGCAAGCTGGATACAGTTCTATAATTGCCAAGAATGGTTGGGTCTAAATTGCTCTTCTTCAGAAGGGGCCTCACCACTGCCGTTATAAAGGCAGCAGGGAAGACACCCGACCAAGTGTCCTCGCATCAACCAGGGCAAAACTCTCCAGATAAAAATTACTTTCCAGATGCATTAAAAGATACATTCTGATGCGCTAAAAGACAGAACCTAATGCCATCGATTTTACTTCTGAACTGGCCTGCAAACTTCTCGCGGGGAGCATCAGACGGCATCTCTGGGGATTTTTTTAAAATTATTATTGGTTAAAAGATTGATGGTACAATAGCCCTCACGGTACTGTTAGAATAATATCATAATATAATAATATAAATATATATGACATGAGACTTTTAGTATCAGGCTTTAAACCAATAGTTTCAATTTAAAAATAATCAATCAATCAATCAATCAATCAATAAACATTTATTTGTACAGCACAAATAAATGTTTATTTATGCTGTACAAATGCTGTACAAAGACGTCTCAAAGCCATCCATCCATCCATCTTCTATACCCGCTAATTCCTATTCAGGGTCACGGGGGTCTGCTGGAGCCTATCCCAGCTGCCAGTTCATCGCAGGGCACGTCTCAAAGCGCTTTGTACAATCAGAGAAAAGGCAACCAACTGGGCACCCAGAGCAAGCAAAGTGCGACAGTGGCCAGAAAAAAACTCCCCTGTGGGAAGAAACCTAGAGCAGATCCAGACTCCAGAGGGCCGTCATCTGCCTATGACCAGCTGGGGTGAGAAGGACATACAGAAATTGGAGAGAGAGAGACAGAGAGAGAGATAGAAGTAGCCAGAGTGGCAGACAGGCCAGAGTGTTGCAGGGTTAAAGCTCTCACAATAAACAGTAGATGCAGATACATAAGAATAAATAATTAAAATATGTATATAAGCAGATGTTTTTGTATCATATACAGCAAAACATTCTAGAATCTAGATAGGCCCAAATGTTGAGTGGTGGGGTGGTACAGCCACTGTCGATGTAGAGTGTGTTAGTCTGTGTTTGCTGTCCATGTAGAATGCGCTTGTTTATGTTTGGGAGGACAAGAGTCCATTATGGTCCATGATCCACCGTTAAATCCAGTCCTCGTCTTGATCCTGGTGGCAAAGTTGAAACGCTGGCGCCAAGACTCCCAGGACTGCACTCTCCAACTCCAGGCGTTGCGGTCATCACCTGCTGGAAACACACAGAGACTGCGGCAGTATCATGCAAATAATCGGTACTACAGGTGGAGAGGAAAAAGCGATAGAAGCTCCACCTGCACACAGCGACAATCCCTTTTAATCTCCCTCAGCGGCCTAGGCCTGTAGCAGCATAACTGACAGTGGGTGGATACTAACTGGAAGCTTTATGGAAGAGGAAGGTCTTAAGTTTATTCTTAAATAAACTAACGGTGTCTGCCCCCCGCACCGAGGCCGGAAGATGGTTCCAAAGTAAAGGAGCCAAAAAGCTAAAACTCCTGCCCCCGATCTAATTTTAGAGACTTTACGAGCTACCAAAAGTCCTGAATCCTCAGAGCGAAGGGCTCTTGGAGGATGATAAGATTCAATAAGTTCTTCAATGTAGGAAGGAGCCTGAGAGTGAAGAGCTTTGTAAGTTATTAGCAAGATCTTAAATTCAATTCCAGATCTAACTGGAAGCCAATGTAAAGATGCTAAAACTGGTGTAATGTGCTGCCTCCTCCAAGTTCCAGTTAGTAGACTTGCAGCAGCATTCTGTGTCAATTGTAAGGTCCTAAGGGAAGATTTTGGGCACCCTGATAATATGGAATTACAGTAATCTAGCCTAGAAGTAACAAAAGCATGAATGATTTTTTTTCTGCATCTTTGAAAGACAAGAAATTTCTAATTTTAGCAATATTTCTTAAATGGAAAAAGGCTGTCCTTGCTACGTTCTGAATATGGGAGTTGAATGTCAAGTCCTGATCGAAAATTACTCCAAGGTTTCTTAGAGCGTCATTCGAGGCAAAAGTTGTATTGTTTAAGCTAATGTGACCATTGCAAATTTTGTCTCTAAGCTCCCTTGGGCCGACAATAATAACCTCCGTTTTGCTGGTATTGAGCATCAAAAAATGCTGTGTCATCCAAGTTTTGATGTCGCTTAAGCAAGTTTCTAATTTAGCTAACTGATGTGCTTCACCGGCTTTAAATGACAGATATAACTGTGTATCGTCCACCTACAATGGAAACTGATGTTATGCCGTCTAATGATATCATCAAGAGGTAACATGTAAATGTTAAAGAGGAGCGGTCCAAGAACAGACCCTTGAGGGACTCCATGTCTAACCCTCTTACGTTCTGATGAGTGATCATGGACATACACAAATTGAAAGCGGTCAGACAAATAAGATCTAAACCAATTTAAGGCTTGATCTTAATGCCAATAACGTCCTCTATTCTTCTAAGTAGAATGCTATGGTCAACTGTATCAATTGCAGCACTGAGATCTAGAAGAACTAAAATAGAAAGAAGACCACTATCAGATGCCATCAGGAGGTCATTACTCACCTTTAGCAATGCAGTCTCAGTGCTGTGATTATTACTAAAACCTGACTGAAACACCTCAAATAGATTGTTGTCATGGAAATAGTCATTGAGCTGCCTGGCAATTATTTTCTATTTGAAATTGGCATATAATTGGACAGGACACATATATCCAGATTTGTGTTTTTTTTAATAAGGGGTTTAATTACAGCTACCTTGAAGGATGGAGGGACAAAACCTGTAGATAACGACTGGTTCATTATTCTAAGTATGACACTATTAAGTAATGATGATACCTCCTTTAAAAGTTTAGTTGGGATTGGGTCCAACAGACCAGTGGCTGATTTTGCAGAGGAGATAAGAGAGTTAAGTTCAGAGAGTCCAATTTGGTGAAAACTCTCAAAATGAATACTAGCGTTGCTATGATGAACATGTTCTTCTATAGGGCCAATGGATGAGGAGGAATGCTGGATCTCATTTCTAATATTTTCTACTTTGTGCAGGAAAAAATCACTAGTCTAGTCATCACTAGACAGACCAATAGGAATACAGGGCTCAACACAATTGTGGTTCCTTGTCAGCTTAGCTATGGTACTGAAAATAAATTTTGGATTATTTCTATTGGCATCAATAAGAGCAGAATAATAGGTAGTTCTCCTCATACGCCATATGAGACCATACGCAGGGCCTTTTTGCAGGACCTATAGCTATCCAGCCAAGCTATGTAGGATCAGGCCGTTTTTGATGAACGACAAATTCTCTCTAGTCTTCGTAAAGATTGTTTTAATTTACGGGTAGAGACATTAAACCAAGGAGCTGATCTATCCTGCTTTTTTGTTCTTTCTTCATATGGGGCCAGGTCATCCAAAGTTGATTTCAATAGACCAGAGACACTATCTGTCAAAGAATCAAGATCTATGTCAGCCATATGAGTAGGAGGGCCAACCACACTCAAGTTAGAAGGTAAAACTGCATCTAACACGACAGGGAGCCTCTCTTTGAATTTGACTATGACAGTGTCCGAAATATTTCAACCTATTATAGATTTATCTTGGGGGATGTAATCGGCCAGAATAAAACTAAAAGTGATTAAGAAATGGTCGTTTTGGGGGAAAATAAACAAACAATAAACATGCGCATTCTACATGGACAGCAAACACAGACTAACACACTCTACATGGACAGCGGCTTTACCACCCCACCACTCAACATTTGGGCCTATCTACATTCTAGAATGTTTTGATGTATATGATACAAAAACATCCACTTATATACCTATTTTAATTATTCATTCTTATGTATCTGCATCTACTGTTTATTGTGAGAGCTTTAACCCTGCAACTCACTCTGGCCTGTCTGCCACTCTGGCTACTTCTATCTCTCTCTCTATCTCTCTCTCTCCAATTTTTGTATTTCCTTTTCACCCCAACTGGTCATAGGCAGATGACGGCCCTCTGGAGTCTGGATCTGCTCTAGGTTTCTTCCCACAGGGGAGTTTTTCCTGGCCACTGTCGCACTTTGCTTGCTCTGGGTGCCCAGTTGGTTGCCTTTTCTCTGATTGTAAAAAGCACTTTGAGACGTCTTTGGATGTGATTTAGCGCTGTATAAATAAAAGTTGATTGATTGGAAAATGGCATTTTGGTCTACGCTAAGACCATAGGTTAGAATGAGATCCAAAGTATGATTATGATTATGAGTGGGCGCATTCACAACTTGGAGGAAACCTAAGGAGTCCAAAATTAATTTAAATTGGGAACTAAGACTGTCACTCTGAACATCAACATGAATATTGAAATCACCTATCACTATAATCTTGTCCTTAGTTAATGCCAAATTAGACAAAAATTCTGAAAATTCATCTAAGAAAGAAGAATATGGCCCAGGTGGATGATAATAATAATAAATTCAACAGAATCTATTGATTTATTGGAAGACAGCAGAATGGACAAGCTTAAACTCTCAAAAGAACTATAATCTAATTTGGGCTTAATATTAACTACCAGATTGGAATTGTAAATAGCTGCCACGCCACCTCCTCGACCCCTATCGCTTTTCACTAATCAAATCATTAACTAGAACTGCTTTTGATTGTAATGATCTAATGTTTAAAAAGCCGCATTTAACTATTTGGTCATGACTCATCCTATTTTTACAATCTATTCGAATTAAGTTACTGTAATCACTTGGAGTATCAGATCAGATCTAGGGAGTAATATGGATTTGGAGGTAAGTGGGACAGACACAACTTCTATTGGTATATATAAGTATCTATAAGTAATGCAGGACTTACTAATGGCTGGGGACTGCAGTGAGGGAAGCCCAGAGTAGTGTGTAGTAGGACTGCAACGCTGTTGCCTGGTCTCCACCCTGGAGCATCAGTGAGTGGAAGCTAATAATTTAACTATATTGCTAGACAAGAGGGCTGCACCATCCCGGGTGGGATGAATGCCACCCCTCCTAACAAGACCAGGCGTGCCCCAGAAAGGCTTCCAATTATCTACAAAGCCCACCGAGTTATTGGGACACCACCCTGACAGCCAGCGGAGAAAAGATGACATGCGGCTAAACATCTCATCACTGCTAATATTCGGGATGGGGCCAGAGAAAACTACTTCGACTGACATGGTCCGCGCAAATGCGCACATCCATGCTGTATTTAACTTAGTGACCTCAGACGATCTTAGGCGTGCATCATTGAAACCACAGTGAATTACAATTCGTCTAAATCTCTGTTTATCCTTAGCCATTAACTTTAAATGCCCTTCGAAATAATCTCAAGCAATTTACAAACAAATGTTTTTTGTTGGTTTTGTACATAGCAATTTTAAAACTCCAGTAGTACTGGTGAAGACAAGCTATTGTGTCATACAGTTACTGAAGATCAATATGAGGTTTATTCATTCGTTCATTCATTTTCCATACCCGCTTAGTCACACCCTGGACAAGTCGCCAGTTCATCGCAGGGCCACTAAAGTGTCTTGCCCAAGGACACGACAGACTGGGATGGTTCGGGATTTGAACCAGCACCCTTTTGGTCATTGGACAACCCGCTCTCCCTCCTGAGCCGCCCCATTGGGATATGAGGTTTAAATAGAATTAATCATATTTCATTAGATAAAAAAAAAAAAAAAATGTTTGGCACCTATCACGTAACATAAGCATCCTGAATTTAGCTAGATGCTGGGCAGTGCGAATTAAAATAAAATGAATAAAAAACTGGAGGAGGGGTATGAGTTGCTATGGTTCCATATAGGTTACATTATTTTCCCTCAG